>NC_080715.1:8132072-8149572 GCF_019097595.1 Hemibagrus wyckioides | reverse complement strand
CTGATTGATTGAAATGCGTTCTAGACCCAATAGCATGGTTTCAGCAAATCTGCATCATTGTGATGACTGAAGGTTGCTAAGTAACAGCTAAGTAAAAGGATTGCTATGTAACAGCTAAGTAAAAGGATTGCTATGTAACAGCTAAGTAAAAGGGTTGCTAACAGTTAGGTAACAGGGTTACTAAGTAGCAGCTAAGTAACAGGGCTGCTAAGTAACAGGGTTGCTAAGTAACAGCTAGGTAACAGGGTTGCTAAGTAGCAGCTAAGTAACAGGGTTTCTAAGTAACAGGGTTGCAAAGTAACAGCTAAGTAAAAGGGTTGCTAAGTAACAGCTAGGTAACAGGGTTACTAAGTAGCAGCTAAGTAACAGGGTTGCATAGTAACAGCTAAGTAACAGGGTTGCTGAGTAACAGCTAAGTAACATGACTGCTAAGTAACAGGGTTGCTAAGTAACAGCTAGGTAACAGGGTTGCAAAGTAACAGCTAAGTAACAGGGTTGCTAAGTAACAGGGTTGCTGAGTAACAATTAAGTAACATGGTTGCTAAGTAACAACCAAGTAACAGGGTTGCTAAGTAACAACTAAGTAACAGGGTTGCAATGTAAAAGCCAAGTAACATGGTTGCTAAGTAATAGCTAAGTAACATGGTTGCTAAGTAACAACTAAGTAACATGGTTACAAAGTAAAAGCCAAGTAACATGGTTGCTAAGTAATAGCTAAGTAACATGGTTGCTAAGTAATAGCTAAGTAACATGGTTGCTAAGTAATAGCTAAGTAACATGGTTGCAAAGTAAAAGCCAAGTAACATGGTTGCTAAGTAATAGCTAAGTAACATGGTTGCTAAGTAATAGCTAAGTAACATGGTTGCAAAGTAAAAGCCAAGTAACATGGTTGCTAAGTAATAGCTAAGTAACATGGTTGCTAAGTAATAGCTAAGTAACATGGTTGCAAAGTAAAAGCCAAGTAACATGGTTGCTAAGTAATAGCTAAGTAACATGGTTGCTAAGTAATAGCTAAGTAACATGGTTGCAAAGTAAAAGCCAAGTAACATGGTTGCTAAGTAATAGCTAAGTAACATGGTTGCTAAGTAATAGCTAAGTAACAGGGTTGCTAAGTAACAACTAAGTAGCAGGTTTGCTAAGTAACAACTAAGTAGCAGGTTTGCTAAGTAACAGTTCTGTTACTCTTCGCTGCTTCAACCCATTAACCACAGAAATGAGAAAAGATTCCACAATACTAGAAGACATACTCGCATATTTAGCCTGTGTTTGTTCAGATTCAGAAGAATGGTGTGAGATTATTAGAATTACTATTCAAAAATTTTTTCTAATCAGTTATGAATTTATCGTGAATATTGTGAATATATATGAATATTTTCAAAACTGTAGCATGGGAATAGTTGTTTTATTCATGTTTTGAAGGTGAGGACGGCCAGGTGAAAGATTCAAAGTCAAATAGAAATAAAAAGATTCTAGTGGCGTTTAACAACCAAGACAAAGAAGAAAAATGTCAAAGAAGTAGAAATGGCCATAAAAAGTCAGGTAGCTCTGTCCATTTCCCTGTGTTTAATCAGAAATAGATCAGATGATCAGGTAGCTCTGTCCATTTCCCTGTGTTTAATCAGAAATAGATCAGATGATCAGGTAGCTCTGTCCATTTCCCTGTGTTTAATCAGAAATAGATCAGATGATCAGGTAGCTCTGTCCATTTCCCTGTGTTTAATCAGAAATAGATCAGATGAGATATTTACTCTGTAAAAATAGTAAATGGCAGTCATATACATGTGTGTTAAAACTATGGCCTAATAATAGGATAAATGATATTGTGTGAAGTATTTGACAGAAAGGGACAGGAGAGAGAGAGAGAGAGAGACAAAACAAAACAAAACACAACAAGATGACATCTGCGTTCCTCATGTAGCTCTCTACTGGTTTGTATTGACCGCCTCCAGTTTTTCCTTTGTTTTGCCTCCAGCCAGTGACGTCGGCCCAAAAAGGGTCTATAGTAATAATAGGTAATTGGAGAAGACCCTGGACCACCCTGTGATGTGTCCACTAAGAGAGAGGCTCTGAGGTTTGCAGCAGATTTAACTGTCCCATGACGTGAAAAATGATATAAATAATATTACCATACCCTTAATGATCCTCACTGCTAATAACAAATCCATTCCTGTGCTGGTAAATCAATTAGAAGTACAATTTCTTCCTCATGCTGTGAGCACTTTCCATTTGCACCGAGATGAGTCAGTTAAATACTGTTACTGAAGAAGTTACACTTTAATAATTGTATATTTAATTTGAAGGTATACTGTAAAAAAATAATAATGCTGTTGATTTACAACATTTGCTTTACAGGAAAATACAGTTTTCATTATTGCACTGTAAACAAACAGTGAATGAGAACAGGGCGATTGGTTTACAATGCAATGTGTAAATGGATATCTAATGATTTCTGGTGAGGTGAGAAGGGTTAAATTTCTCCTCGTGTTGACCTCTGAGGTTAAGTTTATTGTAAATGTTAGTGAAACATGAAGTGGTACATGCACGCATGTTGTGGTGGCTCGGTGGTCGAGGTTTTGTGTTACAGATCGGAAGGTCATGTGATCAAATGTGCTCAGGTCCAACTGCCTTTACAAGTATTTTCCTACAGTAGATAACAAGAATCTTTCGAATGAAAATGATCTGTAAAAGTATTAGATTTTGTAGTCTAAATTTTACATAATTTTTAGTCTATATTTTACATATCAGTATGTCTTTTTTCTACTAAATTTGATAATGATATTAGCAGCTATATTACAGATTCAACAAAATCTATTTATTATACTTTGCTGCATCACAACAAGAATCTTTTTTGTTGTAGAAAAACATGGCAATACACAAAAATACGCATTTAAAACAACATTAGCTGCTTTTCGTTCCATATTTTTGCATAAAATTCTTATAAAAGTAATAGAACACAGATACAAAACCTAGATATGAAGCTCTGCCTAATCACACGATCAATTGTTGTTTGTTATTTATGATATTATTCCTGATTATTTGTACACACTTGTGGTTCTCATGTGGGATGTGGTACCTCAGTGTTGGATTAATACCAAGCTGCTGCTGTTGGGCCCTTGAGCAAGGCTCTTAACCCGCAGCCGTATAAAAATGAGATAAAAGTTGCTCTGGATAAGGGCGTCTGCCAAATACCATAAATATAAATGTGTTTTACTGTGTTAATATCGACATTTACACTCTTGGAGCTTTAAACACATTTTCGCAAACAAATATCCCATTTCAGATATCATCTGGTTTCACCTCCAAAAGCTGTAGAGTTTATATATCAGAGGAAGGACTTTTGTCCAAAGCTTTCTGGTTCTCTGGAAACTTTTGGAAACAAAATCTAGTTTTAACAATAATAAACTGTTCTGATTCTGACCTGGATCAAAAATTTAGCATCCTAATTTCTCAAATGCTAGAATTTTACAGACTGAAAACATCAGATTAAAATAAAGGAGGAAGAAACATCCCTAGGAGATGTGTAGTTGGTGAATAAACTTGCTGAAGCGTATAGAAAGTTTAATGAGCAGTAAAAAGTTTCAGAAAGAAGGCGTTCAGCTAGCAACGTTGGAATTAATGACTAATTCAATAACACGTTTAAACACTGAAGCAGTTTTCTCGCCTCTCAGTAAACACCGACGCTGGGTATGGCACTGCGATTTTTACAGCCTGTACATTTCCGTATGATCTCTACTTTTAAAAAAAGGCCACGCAGGTGTAGATACGGAAACGCACACGAAAGACATTTGTTCAGTAGAAAAACATTCTATCTGCTATGGACAGGAACATTATATCCTGATAATATTATTGGTTTCTATACAGATGTGTTTACAGATGTATAAAAGACTAAAAAGGTAACAAGAAATCTGGTTAATAAACAGTTTTAGAAGGCAGGAATCGATAAAGCCATGACCAGAAAGCCGTGATCAGCGTGTTACTCCTCCTGTGTGTCTTGATCCTCGGCGAAAGTCTCTTCTTTCTCCTGAAAGGCTGAAGAAAACCCTGCCTCAAGTTTCTTCATGGCTTCTGTAAAGGGAACAGTGAGATTTAGAGGAACCTGTATTTCTGGGAAAAGAGTCATTTGAATGGAGTTGATTTTTATTTCCTCTGTTTTTCCTTCTGTCGTTCACATGACTGCTAAGAAATCAGAGAGTCTGAAGTCTAATACCCTTCCTTCCTTCCTTCCATTCATCCATCCTTCCATCCCTCCATTTGAAAAGGAGTTCATTTTTATTTAATTTTTCCTTCTATCACGACAGCTATGAAATCAAAGAATCTGAAGTCTAAGACACTTCCTTCCTTTCTTCATCCATCGTTCTATCCATCCTTCGATCCATCCCTCCTTCCTTCCCTCCACCCTTCCATCCATTCACCCTTCCCTTCATCCATCTATCCATCCATCCAATTATCCTTCCAACCTTCCATCCATCCATCCGTCCATCCATCCATAAACCCCCCAACCCACACGCACACCCGTCCATCCATCCATCCTTCAATTCATCCATTCATCCTTCCATCCTTCCAACCTTCCATCCATCCATCAAGCCATCCACCCACCCATTCCTCCTTCCTTCCATCCTTACATTCATCCATCCATTCCTCTTCACCATGTATGAGCTCACAGACACCAATTGACCAGGGAGAAGAAAGAATAAGCCCCACCCACCAAAAAGCCTACCCAGTGTCTCTCTCTTGACTGATGGTACGATGGATTTGGACTACAAAACATATCACTGTTGATATGGTGATAGGTTTTCTTTAAGGAGATGCATTGCTCATTTAGCATTTTTGGAAAGAGTCTCCAGTGTGGGTGCAGAATGTTAAAGTTTTCTCTGTTGCTTGAGGAGAGAAAAAATAAAGAGATACTGGAGAAAGAATTATTTGTTTATAACAAAAGCTGCTTTAACTAAAGTGATAACAGGACCTAACTTGTTTCATGGATGTTGTATAACACTTAAATACAAAGTGCAGTGGTCAAAGTGATGAATGTGTGTGTGTGTTGTACCTGTGTGTGTACCAGTGGTGCTCGGCTGGTCTGCTGCATCTCTGTCCGTAGGCTCCTCGGACAGCGTGTCCAGTTGGGAATGAGTGTGTTTGGGAAGATGAGGACTTTCCTCCTGACCAGATCTCTGTTTGTTGGACTGATCTTTACCTGCAGGAGTGCACACAAACAGTGTGAAACCTGAACACACCACCATCTGGCCCAGCGAGGCCAATTCAGAACCTCTGGAATAACCTTCCAGAACCTTCCACCAATCTACATGAACCTTTCTGGTCCTGAACTCCCAAAAGCATCAAGGTGTCGAGTGAGCTTCCGTCTAGTGTGTGATCATCATCATCATCATCACTGTGTTTATACTTACTGTCTTTAATATCTGAGCCTGATATATGTGAATTCCAATACACAAAAAATATTCAAATGTGTTTGTCTATCACTTACAACAATATACAGTGGAACCTCAGCATATGAATTAAATTTGTTCTGGAGTCGAGTTCTTAAGGCAAACATTCGTATTGCAAAACAAATTTTCCCATAAGAAGTAGTGTAAATGCAAATAATCCGTTCCAGACGCCCAAAAATATGACCAGTGTTACCAGTACGAAGTGTATGTAAACTGTATGGCTGCTTACAAAGAACTGACCCAAGCCAATCATTCCATGTCAAGGGTCCTCACAGGAAGTCGTGCCACCAAGCTTGGGCTAAAAATAGAACAGATCACCCACGCCACCAATCTGTCAACAAAAAAACGCCTGAAAAATCACCTAGCTCTTGAATGCAACATTGGTATCGTGGGTTGATTCTTTCCTAACAGCTTTCGCAGACTGAAAAAAAAAATTGCAAACTTGCTTTGGTTGGCTTCGCTTGGCGTTCCACTGACCCTAACCAGTTTTGAATGGCTCCCCGACGTACACGCAACTTAGCCAGCGTTCGGTTCGGTTCGGTTCGTTTGTATGCCAAAAATGCTTTGTATGCCATTGCAAATTTCTTGCAAAATTTCAATTCCTAAGGCAAAAATACGTAAAGTAGGGCATTCATATGCCGAGGTTCCACTGTAACTCTAGACTCCAGAAGAAGACTGTAAACACACCAAACCAAACATCTTCCATTTCAAGCTTAAAAAAAATCACCTTTATTTAATTCATTCCAGTTTTCCGAACCCTGGTACATAAATAAATCATAATAAAGTCAGAACTCTGCACAAAAACATTTCTACTCATCTGCCAGAAAATATGCCAATATTTGTTTTTTTATCTAAACCATGAAAAAAAAATTGATCAGGGGTGCAAAAATAAGTATCCTGTCTGAGGTTATATGTCTAATGCTTAAGATGAATTTTTCAGCTACTGGTTTTAATTACACAACATTAGCAACAGTTAGAATAGCAAGCCAGCTACAGAAAAACATCACATCAGCTTAGCTTTGCTAACATTTGTTTATAATGTTACAGTATATAAGCTGGGCAAACTAATTCACAAGGACATGTATGTGAACAATCCACAGTTAAAAATATGTTTTTATTCAACATTAAAACCTAACAAATTCAACAAAGGGCATCTCTAACAGACTGTAATGTGCTGTGAAATTGCAGGTACTCAGTTTGTAAGTTCCTAGCAAGCACTTAAACTCGGGGTAATTAGCCTCCCAAGCATTAACAGAAGAGAATGGGTGTGTCTCAAATCAGCTCTCAAGTTCGCTAAGTGATGAATCAGTATATCCTGTACACAAGTTGGGGCACTGGTAAAGACTCTCACTACACAATGATGACTCAAATTCCGGTGATACATAAACTACGTGATCTGAAAATAATGAAAAATCATTTCTGTGACGAAAATAATTTGAAAGAGGATCGTAGACTCGCTAGGCGATTTTGTCAAATCACTAAAGAATATAGTGATTAGACTTAAATAATTAGACTTAAATAAAAAGTAATTATTCGAGCACTACAACAATGATAACAAGCAACTTTCATTGGTAGAAGTTGACTCAGAGGTTATCCGCCCTGTGTTTTTTGAGCTGAGAGCTGAAAATATGAGCTCATCATTTCCAGTAAGGGAACATAGTGCGCATTGATGATCCCTTGTTTTTGTGGGATAGTGGAATTATTAGGGAACAAACTGTGCACTGAAAGGATTTTGTGATTGTGAGAGAGAGAGACAGAGAGAGAGACAGAGAGAGAGAGAGAGAGAGAGAGAGAGAGCCCTTAATATGGCCAATTCCCTGATCCTGAGTAGTGGACTAGGGAGCTGATTGAGACTCACCCAAGTTTGTTATGCAAATGAAGAAAAAGACTATTTATAGCTGCTATAACGTATATTAAAAAAGTAAATATGACACTGCCACCTTTTTACACGTTTGGCCTGGCTGCACACAAGAAATAAAACACTTCTAATGTGCTGTTATTGGAAAACAGTGACTTCCTATCATTGATTATTTTCGTATAACAGCATGCCCCTGTGTTGTGTTTTATTCCTTGTGTATTTACTTATTATATAATTAAAACCAATAGACAGATTTGTAAGCTTGTTTGTGATTGGCTGAGCAAATGTTCTTCATGCTCTTTGTTGATACAGTGATACAGGGACATGAGTCACTCTGCACAATGTGGATGACTGAAATGTGAATTCGGAGAAGATGTGACAGAAATGCCTGAAATTTTCCCTGAAAGAGCCGTAATATGTTTATGAATTTGCAAGCAGATGCAGTGACCCATGGTGTTTTATTGTTGTGCGAGCTTTTCATACTGATCCACTGATACACTGGGATTATTACGTGACTATGCGAAATCATACGTACATCATGATCATGTTCTGTGCAAGGCTGAATCGAGAACAAGCATATCGAGAAAAGACAGAGAACCTTTGTCGAGGTAATCAACATGAATATTGGTAAAAGTAGAGTGTAAGTATAGCAAGTATACAGAAAGATAGGTGTAGAAAGAATTTCTGAAGGATTGTATACAACAGCTACAAGGAAGAAGATACACAGCTCGGGCCATCGGGATGACGGATAAGGTTATCGCGAGACAGACGAAGGACTGGACGCACTTTTCTGTCGGCACGCTGACGTCTCTGATGTCTCTCCTGCATAACCGTACCAAAAGAATGACAAACAAACAAAAATATATGGTTTTTTGGAAAAGAAGGGTAACGTTAAATCAAAGTAAGGAAGAGAAAGAGAGAAAGAGACAGAAAGAAGACTCAGTGAAGGTTCAGTGAAATGATTTTTTCTTTCACAATAACAGTATATGAATAATCCTCCACTAATACCTGAATTAACTTAACTAATACCAACCCTATCCCTACTCTAACACCTAACACCAAACCTAACCTCTAATACTAACCCTACCCTAATACCAACCCTAACCTCGAATACCAACCCTAACCCCTAATACCAACCCTAACCCCTAATATCAACCCTAACCGCTAATACCAACCCTATCCCTACTCTAACACCTAACACCAAACCTAACCTCTAATACTAACCCTACCCTAATACCAATCCTAACCCCTAATACCAAACCTAACCTCTAATACAAACCCTAACCCTAACAACAACCCTAACCCTTAATATTAAACCTAACCCTTAATACCTACCCTAACCTCAACCACTTACCCTAACCACCAAACCCTAAGTCTTTTGGACAATGTAACTGAAAAATATTACTAAAATTTAAAACGTTTTTTCAACAATGGCAGAAATACAGTTAATGGTAGTGCACTCAGACTTTTGGACCTGTAAATATATAAATCAAACCTTTCTTTAAACTGACATCCCTAGAGCACATTCTATAAAGAAAGACACTAATTTTTATGATGTTTTCGAGACTGATGGAAATGAATTTTTTATTTCTGCTCTGATCTCCACTTACCCCCCTCCTCACTGCTCCCTGCCTGTCCATCACAACTGACATAAGACTCTGAGGAGCTGTGACTGGCCCACTGGGCTTCGGCACCATTGGGCTGCTGTGCTGCGATTGGACTGGGCGTGTCTGGGCTGTCAGAGAGCCCCGCCTCCATCTGCTCGTGTCTCTGAAAGTGCTGCTCCACCACCAACTGCAGTTCTGCGCTCGATACACACACACATAGACACATACAGCACATCGCCAAGGACATGGAGCTTGAGGCCAAACTCTGTGAGAGTATAGCAGGACTATATCGACTCTTTATAACCAAGTTTCTAGCTTTTAACATTTACAATTACATTTGTTCAGAGAAATATGATATGCATACAAGATACGAGATTGTCTTCTTATTAATGACTCCGTCCCTACATATAAATGAACAGTTCATACACTGTATGTCTACATTTAATAGCCACTATATGATATGGTAAAAGATGGAGAACGTGTTATGGAAAGCAGACTCCATCAGGCGTCAGGATTTTGACAAAGGCAGCATATTTCCTGGCTACGTATCTACACTGTGCTATAATACGCTGAAATCCGACACTGCTCTCATGCGCAAGGCCCGCGGGCTTCCTCTTTCTGATGAAGAGACACCCAAATGGAAGCTGATAGTAGCACATTCTGTGCATATATACCACAGAAATTCAGTAGCTTTTCAATAAAGTGCCTTGCATTCATTTATCAACATTCATAAACTTAAAAAAATTATATATATATATATATATATACAACCTGAAAGTGAAATAGATTTTATTGGGGAAATATATTTTATGAATCATTTTGATAGAAAAATATCAGCAAGAATCAAGGGGAAGGTGTACAAGACAGTGGTGATACCGGCCATGCTGTATGGTTTAAGGAAGAGACAGGACTCACTGCTGGAGGTAGCAGAGCTGAAGATGTTGAGGTTCTCTTTGGGAGTGACACGGTTGGACAGGATTAGGAACGAGTACATCAGAGGGACAGTTCATGTTGGACATTTGGGGGACAGAGTTAGGGAGGTCAGATTAAGATGGTTTGGACATGTTCAGAGGAGGGAGAGTGAGTATATTGGTAGGAGAATGTTGGACATGAAGCTGCCAGGCAGGAGGCAAAGAGGAAGGCCAAAGGGGTTTGAGGTCTATTTTATAAATATTTATAAAGAAAAACATTTATGATTGCACAGGCTGCTGGCTATAAACTCCCTGAATTAGTTCTGTCACCTTCAGAGTCAAATAAGCTGAGTTCACTTGAGTGCTATTAAAATATCTATGTAGAACCCTGAGGTTCTGTACTTGCCCAATAGAATCTTTTTCCCTGTAATTCAAAAAATATATAAGGAAATGAGTGCCATTACTTTGGGGGATTTTATCTCCATGTAGATAATGCTGAGAAGTTTTCGAACGTCATATTTCAGAAAAGATATTTAATTAACAAATAGTTAATTAAATGTGTGAAATAATTCACACCGAAATGATTGAAATACTTCAATAAGAGGGAGAAATTCTTTTCAATGAATCCGTTAAAATGGTACTATATAAAGAACCGCTCAGGGTTCCATACAAAATACGGAACTATTTTAGATTCTGTATATAACTGTTTCTTTTAAGAGTGTGAAGACTAAAGAGATATCAATGCTAGTCTGAAGTCAAGGTTTAGGAAAAGTATCTATATGGGATTGATTCTTAAACAAATATTGCAGACTATAGACAAAACACCTTCAGATATTTACCACCTAAACCAAGAGGTTAAGTGTAACTTCAAGAAACGTGTGGATCCACAGCTCAATTGGGACAAGTGGTTCACCACAGGAATACCACAAAACTTAAGAGCTTAACGAGGTAGTCATTATTGGTACAAAAATGAAAGTCAGTTTGGAGTTTGCCCAGAAGGCTATTTGAAGATTCAGCAACTATGAACAAAAGGTTACTTTGGTCTGATGAGACCAAAACAAAGCACAAAGTGTTTATCACTAACAGTGAAGCATGGTGGTGGTAGCACCAAACTGTGGATAAAGCTGGTAGGGACAGTAACTGAAAACAATTGTGCTTTTACCTTAAAAAGGTGAATGACTCCTCAGAATGGCTGCTTTTTGTTAATGTAACCATTCTGTCACAGTAGAACAAGTATCATTTGAGATCATGTATACTGTGTCAGTAAGATTGTGGAGGGAATTGCACAGGGTTAACATATAGTGGAAAACAGATCAGAAATAACAACAAACAGTAAAGGAAAGGGAAAACAAGGCAAATAATGAATTAACAGCATGGATGGGTTATTGTATTAAGAGCAAGCAGAAGCTGGGATTTAGCTATTAGTTTAGAACTTCGGATAAAAAAAACAGTTCGTCAAATTTAATTTAATGTGTATTAGTGTCGTTTTTGTAAAGTAAATAATGTAAAGGTGTTCAGTAGGGGAGTCCAATGTGTTCTGTGGTTGCAGGTTTTTATTCCAGCAGAAACCCCACCCGAGGCAAGTGAAAGCCAAGATCAACTAAATAAACAGGTGGAATCAGGTTCCTGATTGATTGGACTAAAAAAAAAGCCCACACCAGCCCTTTGCGATGAGATAGGGCACCCATGATTTACATTATAATTTAACACTGACAGCATCTACAAGAAAGTCTCCTGGTGGTCCAGCGGAAACAGCCAATTGACACAACCCAGGTTGGATTCCCAGGCAGGGAGCCAACCCTGCCACAAAAGAGCTAACTCTCAGTGCTGGTCCCAAACCTGGACATAATGGGATGGTTGCATCAACCTGTTGTAAACCTGTGCGAAATAAAACATGTGGACCAGATGATCCACTGTGGCCGAACGAACAACCACTGAGAGCATCTACAGGTCGATCCACTACATTCTACATGTCTCTATCTATTATCTGATAATAAATGATGTTCACTGATTAGGACATCTTTTTTTGGCTTGCTGGCCTTTTCATTAA
Organism: Hemibagrus wyckioides; assembly: GCF_019097595.1. Taxonomy (NCBI): domain Eukaryota; kingdom Metazoa; phylum Chordata; class Actinopteri; order Siluriformes; family Bagridae; genus Hemibagrus; species Hemibagrus wyckioides. The sequence goes on along the minus strand of NC_080715.1, from coordinate 8,137,705 downwards.
AATATTCTGAAACAAAAGAAGCAGGACAAAAGACCTAATCCATTTCATAAAAACTTCCTGAAGTATTGGGATAATCATGCATTCTTACACCTTTATTTGTGTTTTCACCATACCAAGGGCTACTGTGCTACAACATCCAGCATACATTACATCTTATGAGTTGCATTAGAGTTAGCATATCTGGGAGCAAACCAGAGATGCTAACACTTTAATTAGTTTCATTTGGGTTGTGTTGGACAAATTCGAGAAGACAAGGCTGAGGCAATATTGACCTAGTGTTACAAAAACTTTTCACACCAATCCTGCCAAAGCTGGTCCAATGTCATTGTGCTACCTGATAAGTTTCATCATGACCTAATTAAGGTTCATTAGCTTAATGGATGTAAATACATGCCACAATTTGGCTAGCTTGCTAATTAACCTAGTTTTCATCAAACTATCTGGTTACCAAATAAACAAACAAAATAACAAATTATATTTTTTGACATTTTCACACCAGTTTCCTACTTTGAAAAACAGTGTTCAACCTGTCCCCCTTGCTGTTAGAATTGTGTCTGTATGTTATTGCAGATACTCATAAGATAAGGTAGTTTGTTTAGAAGCTAAAAGCTCAACACAAGCACCATATTTCAGTTTAGCTACAGGCACAATCTCAGATTTCAACCGGTTTAATGGAGTTGCCAGACGCTTTGCTAAAGTTGCTAATCAGATCACTGACTTCTGGGAGTACGGATGATGGATTCTTTATGTACAGTAATATATCATCAGCATAGAGTCTGATTCTGTAATGATATCATTTGTTCTTTTTGATTGTGAGGTAGTTTCATAAAAAAGCTGTAATAATGCTGGTGATAATGCTCTTCCTTGTCTAGTACGTCTATGGAAATGACACAGTAGACCTATCTGTCTATGTATTTATGATGACGGATGTATTTTAGAGCATTTCGATGCAGTTACTAAGGCGATCGAGAACTAAATCTAGACTCTGAAACCTTATCATATGCCGTTTTAACATCTATAAATAGCAATGCTATAGGATTACTTGATCTAGTAAGGGGTATTGGCCTAATGGAGATGAATATTAGTGGCTATTGATTGACTCTGGTTGTGGTTAGTATGAGGAATCTCATTGAGATAAAGTAGAATATGCTGAATGGAAGAAAATGAGTGAAAAAGCACCCTGCATTCATTACCTCATCGCTGAAACCCTTTCTTATAGAAACATAGATTCAATGGAAGAGAACAGGCTCGTCATCCACTCCCACCTGCCCCTCCTATATACCACTGTTCTCAGATGGGGCGTCTCTCAGAAACACCAGCCGAACGCTACGATCAGGTTTGTGCTTTAATTCGTTTAAAGCCTCTACTGCTTTTGTCTTGTCTTCTGAGATGTCTTCTGGCTTCCATCCTGCCTGCTGACCCATGACCTCTGCCCGAGACCATCCAGCTTCCCTTTAGCTAATTAGCTAGCAGCTTGGCGGTAACACATGTAGCCTTGACCATATTCCATGGAGAAATAGTTTCAACCTCAACGTATGTGGAAGAGGAGTATGTTTCCATCATTCATCAATTAAACACCATTAATGCTTTTGGATTATAAATTATTAAGAAATTAAGCTAATGCTAGTTAGCTGGAACAATCTCCTTAATTATGTGTGAGATGGCAATCTGCTTCCTGTGTCAGCCAACTTCCTGTGTTGGTCCTTAATTAGATTCTATAAGGAGGAAATAGGTTTTCTAATCATGCTAACTCCACATATGAGAACAATGTGACTCGAAGATGGATAGAGTCTGGATCTTTTTGGGCACTTTGTCATGCATTGTGACCTGTTTAGCTATCTGAATGTTTCTGAAAGATTATACCAAATAAAGATAGTCGATTTCCTTGATTGTCTTTGATGTTTGAAGAAGCATCTTTGCTCATGTTAATGGGATGTCTGGATTTTGGCCAAAGTGAAAGTTTATGATTTTTCATTTTGACCACTATCCTGTCCACGAATCGATCCCTCTATTCTTTGTACTGTTTATCCTACACAGGGTCATAGGGAATAAGGAGCCTATCCTACTGAATTCAGTCAAACAATTGCACACACACACACACACACACAGTATGGACAAGTTTAGAATTGCCAGTCAGCCTTCAACAAGTCTTTAGACTGGGGGAGGAAACCGGAGTATCCAAAGGAAACCCATAAAGCACAGGAGGGGGAATTGAACACCAAACTCCAGCCTCTGTGTACCCCACCTTACCTTAACCATTAAGATTAATACAAACCAAAAACAGACAAGATTCCAAAAATGATGACCAACCAAAAATTTACCAAAATACTAAATTTTCCCATTGGACATCCAAGAAAAGTTAGTGTTCATTTTCCAAATTTCTGTAAATATGTATGAATGAACCTGGCATTGTTTTGTGTTTCGTGTTCTCTCCGACAACAAAGCATTCGAACATGACGTTCATGATTACATCAGAATTGGGAAGTAGGATCATTCCGATAATATTCCAGGAATAAGGATATGACACCAATCAACAAAATCACCACAACAGCTAAAAACTTCACAACTATAAGCAATGAGAAGTGTTAATTTTTATATAATTATTACTTTGAATAATACATTGTGGCTGTGGTCTGTTTTACGTTATACAACATATTAAGCCACGTATTTAAGGGCTTTAAATATAAAAAAAATTGCTGAACACTGCTACGCTACAGATGGAAAATAGTGAGGAGACAGTTACTGGAAGTCATTTTTAAGTTCCTCTAATGGGTTGTTCTGGCAGCTTCTTCATCTAGCGCTCATTTAAGATGATAAATCTACAAAAATCCAGGTAAAAAATCGAGTACATGATCTATAGTGCATAGTTGTTGATTTGAAGGAAACGGCAAGGTTCTAAAATGCTAAATAATGTGATTGCTATAATACAAGCTAGCACAGCGCTGCATTTGCTTGAAAGTCAGCCGACACTGAAGCTGTGTGTTTGCTGCTGCTGCTGCTGACTCTTTCCTCATTACTGAGAGTTTTGCCACGCTCAGCTTGCCTGCCCATTTAAGTCCAGCACTCTGAAATGATGCATCTGCACCGGCTGATCGATAAGCCTCGCTAATGTGGATTAGTCCGTCCATTCCAGGAAATGGCTCTGTCACGGCCCTTCCTACGTCCACTTCACTGCCTTCACTGGCCCCTGCGCTGTTCTGTTCACAGCATCCCGTCCCATTGACCTTGTTCAGCTCTTTTGATCTTATAACAAAGCGGATATAAAATGCATTGTAAAGCTTCACAATATGTTTTTCCGGTCCATCATAGATAGATTAGATAGATAGAGCTGTCTCTCCTTCCTAGTGTTAAAAAAACCCCAGAATAACAAAGAATGAAGGATAAAAAATGAATAGAATGGAGCACAGATACTGAAGTACCTGATTAGATGGAATTGTTCAACTGAGATATAAAGAAAAAGCAGCTAGTTATTACACTGAACAGTACTGCACATAGGAACAGTGTGATCTGAAGAGCTTACGCCCTTTTAAATATAGATGTATGCAAAATGAAAATAGAAAAGAATTCGAAAATTAACAGCTAAATATATCTGTATAATAATAGAAATAAAATTTGAATGGGATATTGCACAAATTTGATCAAGTACAAATATTAATCTACCTGATCAGATCAAGTGATTCATTCAATTTAATATATTTATTAAGTTATTAGCAGCATAAACACCAATGTTGATGAAAAGTTTTTCCTGTGCTCACAGATCTTCTTGATTGTGGATAATTAAAGGAGTAAAAAAAAGAAAGAAAAGAAAATGGGTAATATTATAAACAGGAGAAAGAGAAGGTACAAGATACAAAGCTGATTTTAACTGATTTATGGATCAGCCAAGCTGAGCGAGAAACATCCTGAGATAAAAGATTGTAAAGCCTGATTGTACTCGTGTACTCTGACAACCGAGTACATTGTAACAGACACATGAACATTATGAACAGTGTTATTTAATGAGGGTTTGCAAAACGTCTTCCCGTCAAAGCTGACAAACATAAAACTACCACCGCTCGTGATTTTTTAGTTCTCTGATATATTTAAGGATCAAAAATCTCCAAGATCTGCTTGTCTTAGAAAGTCTCGACTTAAATTAGGCAGGATAAAGAGAAGACGCCTGCAATCTGTCAGGGATGAAATGTGCACAGTATGAAGGGGAAATGGAGAAAGTAAACAGAAAGACGAATCAACACAGTGAAGTGTACATCACACGCTAAGGAAGTGCTGCTTGTTAGGATACAGTTTTGAATCTAGGATGCAGATGATGCAGAATAAACTGCACATGGTGTACTGCTGCTGTCTGTTTTTCACTGTGTGTGTGTGTGTGTGTTGCAGATGGTTTGCTACAGTTAGGGTCAGTTCATATCCACAGAGTGTGATCTGTGTCCTAGTAAGGAATTGGGCCACTATGAGAACAGCTTCACTGCACATCTGCACATATTCTACACAGCTGTGGATTGATAAACACCGTTTTCCAAAACATTTTCTTCAGTCAGTGTACAATAGAAGGAACAGAAAGGAAATCTGTGTGCTGAAATCCCAGGACCACCAAACTGCCGCTGCTCAAGGCTCTTAACCTCAGCTGCTCAGTTGTATTAATTTAGGTTGTTCTGGATAACGGTGTCTGCCAAATGCTGTAAAGAACTCAAAATTCCCACATACTATAGATCCTCAATTAGGTTGAGAAGTGGGAACGTCATAGCATATGTCATGGTGAGGGAGCTCAGATGGAGAAAATTCATCCTGCAAGAGACCACTCCTATTCTAGAGAACGAACAGAACTAAAGTGAACTAAAATGAGAAAACACTTCATAAGACTCAAATTTTCAACAAAACAAACTTTCCAAAACCTGGAGATGTATAAACACATAATAGGGTCTGGATAGATAATGTGTTCTGAACAGATACAGATATGACTAGGAGAGGCATTGTTGAAAGGTTTAGGTTGATACTATGCAACAAAAAAGTCTTCTTTTTACTTTAATGTGAAGCTTTGAGGATATAAAAAGATCATGTTCATTGACACAAATGAGTCCTGCTGCGCAAAAGACTTTATTTTATCTCCACACATATTACAGCCCAGTGGAATTCTTTTCTTCGCATATCCCAGCTGAGGAAGTTGGGGTAAGAGCACAGGGGCAGCTATGATACAGCACCTCAGAAGCAGAGAGGGTTTAAGGGACTTGCTCAATTGCCCAACAGAGGCAGCTTGGAAGTGCTGGGGCTTGAACCCCAACCTTCTGATCAACAACACAGAGCTTTAACCACTAGAGCTACCAATGCTCCAAGATATGTGATGTGGGTGGGATTCGAACCCACGCATGCAGACCACAGTGGATCAGCAGTCTGTTTACAAAATAACTACTTCTTTAACAAAGGGTTGTAGTGATTAAAACTAGGACACTAGTAGAAAATAATTTATTTAATAGAAATTATCATGAGGTGGGTCAAATCCCCAACATGGCCGAGGCCCAAACAAGCAACATTGACCATGCTGTCTAAAGTGGGAGGGACAGGAAAGCTTACTCTGTCAATCACAGTGAGACTAGCCAAGCATGTATGCAGAAGAGGGTAGACATCAGTTTTCCTTC
>NC_080715.1:8044572-8127072 GCF_019097595.1 Hemibagrus wyckioides | reverse complement strand
AAGGAACAGGATTGTCGCTCTGACATGTCGAGTTATATCTGTTTGTTTCCTTTACTGCTTTGTGTTTCAGTCAACTTAGCCAGATGACATAACCCTATCAAGACACTAGATAGGATGGAGAGACCATGAACATTATTGAACATTTGATAACGTCAACAGAAAAGACTTCATTGTTGTAATGGATTCAGAAATTACTCTGATGCTCAGATTCATTCAAGTTGCTCATTCAATTGCACTTGACTAGAGAAAGGAAATGATTTAAACTCACACTCTCTGGTGTCACCAAGATGAGGATGGGTTCCTTTTTTTTTGAGTCTGGTTCCTCTTAAGGTTCCTTCTCATATTGTCTCAGGGAGCTTTCTCTCACCATTGTCGCCTCTGGCTTAATCATTAAGATTAAAATTATTAAATGTAATATTTAAAAAAGATTAAAAAATATATATATAATAGTAATAATTTACTAATAATTTAATTTCTGAATGTTTAATGTACAAATAAAACGGAGTTAAACTGAACTAGCTAGCATACAGTATCTTAATGAGGTGTTTAATGTAACCAGAAGGAAATCAGTCATTTTCAGTGAGAAGTAGGAAAGATTGTCTTTTGTATTGTATTGTACTGTCTATTTTACCTTGTATATTTACCTTGTATATTTACCTTGTCAAAACAATAAACTGTACAGTCTTTGTTAGAGGTTTAATAAGTGAGTATGTCTATATTATTGACTGGTCTATATAAAGGTAAGTAAAGATGCACTACTGGATGTTGATATGACATCACTTGCTAAACTCAGTGGCTGAACCCAGCAAAACTGGCTAGTATTAAAGTGAAGTGAGAAAAATGGCAGACGAAACTGTTGTTTCTTTGCTAACACGGCTGGAAAAAGGGGGATGGGATAGAAAATATGGAGTGAAAGGAAGGAAGGAAGGAAGAAAGAAAGAAAGAAAGAAAGAAAGAAAGAAAGGAAGGAAGGAAGAACGGAAGGAAGGAAGGAAGGAAGGAAGAAAGAAAGAAAGAAAGAAAACAAATAAACAAACAAACAAACAAACAAACAAATAAATAAATAAATAAATAAATAAATAGCCAACCAACCAAACAAAAGTAATGTTTTCTACTATGATAATATATATAAATAAATGGTGAATAAGAGTTTAATAGCCTGTGGTATGAACAGTCCTAGTTGTATATTAATCACATTAAATTTGCTTTAATTTCCCTTTTTTTTTTAAATTTCACAACAAATTTGCTTCCCCTCCCATAATTCACTTATAAAATAGCATTCGATCCAGTGCATCCTATTACTTCACCAAAGACAGAAGCTGTGCAGCTTACTCGGGGCTGATACAAACACCAGGTCCGTCATAGCAAGTGAAAAAATAATTTTGAACTAATTCTGCACAAATTCAATCAAGCTATTTAATCAAGATCGCCAAATCGAGTTCAAGAGATCATAATGAGTGTGTGGGATGAAGCCTATTTTCAATGAAGCCCATGTTCTCACACTGTGCCACCACAATCTGCTAGTTTGAGTTTGATTGATTTAATGAAATAAGTCCAATCTTTCGCTCATAGGTTGAAGGATAAGCTGACCGAACGCATCCATGAAATGTGCTTTTGAGAGATATTAACGTCCAGTCTCCTCTGTCTGGAATGCTTTTTTAAGGCAAAATTATTAACTAATTACTTAACTAATTAATGATCTGATTAGTTGTGTCATGTTTATGTATTTAACATTGGCCTTAATGGCTCTCCATAGCTCTCCATAGCCTAAAACAACCATTATGATATATTGTGGTTATGTCGAACTATCAGACGGTTTTATAACATAAAAGATTAATGTTCGGTGTCAGAATCACACAAAACTCAGACAAGTGTATTTTTCCCAGCTTTAGTATTGTACAGTATTAAATAGTGTTATAATTTCAGTATTAATCCCTCTCTACATGCATAGAACTCAAAAATGAATGAAAAAAAAACATATGTTTTACAGAATTATGCAATAATAGCTTGAGATTCTTTTTTATTATTATATTATTTTTAATTATGCAATAATAGCTTGAGAACAGAAAATCCATTGTCTGAAATTTAGCTAAAAAAAGAAAATGCTATTTAAGTGCTTTTGTCACTTTCTAGCATCCAGTAGGTTGCAGGGTCCTGGTTTTACACTTTAAAAAAAATAAATAAATAAAATAAAATTGGATATTCATCACGCAATTTATTATATTTAACAAGAAAATAAAACAGGACACCTGGCGCTCGCTAAGTATCGTTTAAAGAGCCATTAAAAACATGTGATTCCAAACAGATTAATGTTCATTAAAGACTGTTTACGAGGCACCTCATGTTCTGCACTGTGTTCACTTCATGTTTTGTATAAACTGTGCACAAAAGATTATTGTTGTTTGGATGTGAAGTGTATCTGCAGGACTGGTTGGCGTCATAAGGAGGTGCCTTAGCCAGGAAAATGCCTCCAACATTCCCAATCCCTAAAGACATGCGCTACACACAACTCGGTGTTTATATCCCCTCCACTTCCTGACTCATGTACAGACCCTTACTCAGCCTGGCTCACTGTCTGAGCCACACAATTCACACTATACTATCTTATATCTTACTAACACTCAGCTAGCCATCTGTGGTCAAAGTGCACTCATTACTGAGGCCTTAAAATTAAATGAATTGCAAACAAAGCACAGACAAGGCACTCGTGCAGTAACACAGCATTCGGGTTTGTGTGACGTCACGGCTTCATACACACAGGAGGAAATCATTACACACAGGACGTTATTATGCAACAGTCCGCAGGAGTGTATTCCAACCTGCACCACCAAACAACATGGTCCAGCTCTAATGAAGAAAGCCGTGCCAAAACGCTCGGAGAGGCAGCGACGACGTGACGCAAGTTTACAGCCTCTTCAGAAAGGTTCCTTTATAAGGCACCAAGCGGCACGTTTTTACGAACGCACAGAAATGCCAACTACACAAAGAAGTGCCTGTAGTCTGAATGCTGCACTATGCATCCTCGCTCCCACTCACGCCCCTTACCATTACACACCACAAAACCCAGTACCCACACACTCCACACCGACCGCAGCACTACACAGCATGTAAGAGAATTTAGACAGACTTTTTGCCAAGGACAAGTCCAAAAAGATGCGCCGGTTAAGTCGTTTCCCACATAATCATATAATCAATCACTATTTTCTCTGTTGAGAGCTGAACGAGAAAAAACCTGGAAATAAAAACTTCTGAGCAAGACAAAAGTTAACAGTTTCGACCCGCAGATAGACGCCGCGGCTGACTGGACTCATTTTAATTCGTGTTCAGAAAATTTGAGCCCTAAATGGACCATTTCTCTCAAAGCAGTCTGAAAAAACAAAACAAAACAGACAGGCCGGCGCAATCAACATCCAAAGTTCTTCATTTTCCATGCAAAACATAACATGCAAGGTAGCTTTTTATCCAGGACCTTGTTTATCCAGGTTTTTAGAAAGATCAGGGATTTAACCAGACATATAAAATTCAATAAAACAGACAGAAGTCATACCTCAGTGGTTAAAATGTTGGACTGCTGCACTATAGAAATTGCACAATTTTTACTATTTGCACTTCTGGTAGATGCTAAACAGTATTTCGTTGCTATGTACCTGTACTTTCACAATGACAATAAAGTTCTATCTATCTATCTATCTATCTATCTATCTATCTATCTATCTATCTATCTATCTATCTATCTATCTATCTATCTATCTATCTATCCATCCATCCATCCATCCATCCATCCATCCATCCATCCATCCATCCATCTATAGGAAGGAGTTTAAATCCAATGACTGGCAATCTGCCACTGCTGGTCCTTTGAGAAAGGCCTAAAATAAAAATGAGTAAAATATAAGTCACTTTAGATCAGGGTTTCTGCCAAATGCCGTAAATGTACGATCAACAGTAACCTCGACTCTATTCAGGTCAATTTTTGATGAGGATGAGGTTCCCTTCTGAGCCTGATTCAGGCTTGCTCATTAGGGATAAAATAGTAACTTAACTTTAAACTTTATCATTTCTTTTCTATACGTCTGTAAAGCTGCTTTGAGACAATGTCCAAAGTGCTATACAAGTAAATTGAATTGAATTGAATTTTAACAACAGACATCGTGCATCTTTACAGAAATAGATGAATTCGGGACATTAATGCAAAATTTTAAAATGATCGTCAGAAGTCATCCCCCTCGGCACATTTAGCTAGATAATGTAATGTATTAGCTATTACTGAAAGATCATCAACGTTTACATGGAGAAAGATGATCTCTCCGTATTCAGACTCGAAAATGTGGACTGAAAAAACTAAAAAAAAAGACAAATAAGTAGACTAATGTGATGTTTTTTGCTTGTAGAACCAAGAAAGGATAATCAACCAGCAGTATTATCAGTGACAAATTCACCTTTATCTGGTTTTGAAAAATTAGATTTTGACTCTAAAACATGATCAAGGTGATGACCAGTGAAGTCAAATAATCTGATACACTGAAATAAATAATCCTGTAGGTATTAATACAATCACGAAAACATTGCAATCAAGTCCTAACATGTGACCAGTGTTGGTTTTCCTTCTATTTCCTTCCATACCACAGCTTTAAACACAAACATATCTATTAGAATGTATATTATTAATTCAACCATGATGAAGACAAAGACATTTTTACATGGAAGACCTTGTGTTGGGTTTTACAAATGCTCCTTTGTTATGATTATACAGTATATAGATATTAATTCATAATAATCCCAAATTAAATTCTTCTTCCTGATCCCTTTCAGCTAGAGATTAAAATGTTAGCAAAGCAAAACTATGACTTTTTATTATTATTATTATTATTATTATTATTATTATTATTATTATTATTATTATTATTATTATTTCCATTCTATTTTCAAACTATTTCTTCTTTTGGATGTCTTTGTACTTTTTGGTGCTCTTGTTTTCTTAGAAGAAAAAAAACTATATCACTTAAAAAATATCCTTTTTTATTATTATGTTATTATTTTTATAATAATATAATAAATATTATATTATTATTAAATATTATAAAAATTATATTATTTTTTTACACTTCTTCTTTCCATTATTGTCAAATTATTTCTATCTGTTTGTCTTGGCTGGTGCCCTTGTCTTCTTAGAGGCCTGTTTGTTTGGAGGGATGCAAACTTTTGCACACAGCTGTGGGGTCAGTGGTAATGTCCGTGCTCACAGGTGGTTTGTCCTTAAGGCATGAAACATTCCTGAGTCTACTCACACAATACATGAAGCTCATTTAGCTCAGAATTCAGAATCTGTTAGAGTCATATCATAAATCTGGCATTTATTAAATGTGTGCTGAAGGAGCATTATGTCTATTTTGAGTGTTAATTGGTTACTTAGAGTAAGATGTTGTAGATCATTATTTCAGGAATGAATTGGAAACACTAAGCATCGCTGCAATCCAAGTGAAAAATCAGAGGATAGGGTATCATTGTGTTTTGCTTCCACTGTGTCACTCTGCATGGCTCTCCTTGTTCCATATGGTGACGCAACAGGGAGGCTGTTTGTAAGATATCGACTTGCTCTTCAATGTCACACACACACACACACACACACAGGTCTCTACATGTCTTGTGGACAGCTGCGCTCTGAAATCTCTCCAAAGCTCACACCACTACTGCTAAAATCTTTATCAACATTCACTTAGATTGAAATCCATTGAATTTTTGATGACCACATCAGAGAGCAGACACGCCAAAGTCCTGGACGTCTTTAATCTTTTAACTCTCACAATGTACCATGAAAGAAGCAACATCTTCACAAACAAGTACAGCAAAATATTTTATTTTCAAATGTCCGGCTAGAACATGAGACACAAAATCTTTATGAATGTCCAGCATACAGATGGACCAAGGATTCTGGAAGTTTACATATCATTTCAGGTCACAGCTGGACCACAGCTGGACCACAGATCTTTATCAACATGCCAGTTTCTACAAATCTACATATTGTACAAGAAAACTAAATTTTGGATGCTTTTAAAAGGTAAACCAATTTTATATTATTCAGCATCACTGGAAACTCTCAAGCATAGTGCCAACCTTTATGGACAATAAATTTAAGGCTCTTTTATTAATTTCTACATAAAATAAATGACAAAACAAAATGAAAGTGAAAAATGTGCCAGACTCTGTCACTGAACAGCTATTATTTTGTCTTCATGATTTTTTTTGTTTGTTTATTTTTTCTTATTTCTGGAAAATGGATGCAACAGTCCTAAAACATGTAATTTTATTATATTCAGAAATATTTTAATTATTTTATTATTTATTAAATTATTTATATTTTAGACCTGAATATTAAAAATTTGGATTTTTTTTAAAAATATTTACTTTTTATTATGTATTATGCAATTTTATGTTTAAAAAAAAAGATTTTTTTTTAAATTTATGCAGATTGGGTTGATTCTTCCTTCTTATTGGTCAGAAGGTATTGAATAATTATCTATAATTGCAGTTCAGACAGAACATCTGGCTGTAATTCAAGTGCTAAATTATTATTATTATTATTATTAATATTAATAATAATAATAATAATAATAATAAGAAGAAGAAGAAGAAGAAGAAGAAGAAGAAAAAGAAGAAGAAGACAAAAATAATAATTATTATTTTTTTTATCATTATTCTATAGGTTACTAGGTTACGCATCACAAACGTGCCACAAAACTGAATTTAAAATATGTGTACATGTTAATATGGTTGACGTTTTTGGCATTTTTGGAAGGAGTCTCCAGTCGCAGTGCTTTGAAACATTCAGACTTAAAACTTGCAAAGGTCTTCAAGACAGACATCTTTGTGGTTCCTCTGTCTGAGTAACTAATAATATGCTAGTTAACAGGAAGTAGCATGTTTCATGAGTATATGAAAGTATAATGTTGTCATTTCCATGTAGAAGAGGAATAAAACATTCTCTTATGGGAGAATTATAAAATTTGAGGTAAGCTTTGTCTCAGGTCACATAACACCACCATGCTGTTGATTGTTTTCCTATAAACGCAAAGCCTTGACTGTTATCATTTTGACTTTCAGATAGATTAACCAGAGCACGATCAAAGTCAGCCCAATCTTTAGAAAATACAAAGATTCAAAGATCTCAAAGTGTCCGTTAGACCAATAGCACAATAACACAGGGGAGGACAGACAAAACAACGTCTCAGAAATGTTTTTAGGTCGACACACAATACAGGCACACCAAACGTCCTGCACTTGTAAAGTGTACAGCTTGAAGAAATGTCTTTGACGTCATCCTAGATGGCCGAGTGGAAAATGTCCCAGAAACAAGCGGGAAAAGATTATCCAGTCAGGACAATAAAACCGAATAGGTAATTGAAAGTGACTAAGAAGGTCCAAGACTAAAGCTGAAATCTTCTCTGTACACAAATTCTGCCTCCCCCACCCCAAAACAGCTTGACCACTGTCCCTGAAACCTCCACACAGCTTCACTTAAAATCCCAAACACCAGACAAAACACCTCACAAAACACACACACACACACACACTATCTCACTCTCAAGGAGACTGATAACAGCAACAAGAATTCGTTCAAGGTCCAACCAGCGTATCCATAAATCTTATCATTCCTACAGATATGACTGTGTGTGTGTGTGTGTGTGGTTTGTATTGTACGTGTTTACATACCATGAAAAATGAAGGACCGTAGTGACATTATATACTACATCAAGTGTAACATATGACTCATATGTCAGGAATAAACCTTTCTTCAGCGTTCTGAGGATCTGAGGACTACTGAATCTACACACCACGTGTCCAACCTCACCTGATACTACTTACTTAGATATTACTTAATGTGATTTGCTGATAAATCAGGTGTTTGAACAGGAACGTACGTCATATGAGCCTCTCATGAGCCTTCTACGAGCTCTCAGTACAGTGTTCGTTCAATGAACGCTAATGTAATGGTTATTATTTTTCACATTAGCCCTGGCTCATGTTGAGCTCGGTAATATCACATCATGATTCAGATCACATCACAGTGTGTTAGAAATAACTGAAGTCCTTGAAGCTAAAGCGAAATGCATCAGCAAGTAACGAAACTCGAAGGTGCCAATACTTCTTGCTAATAAATCTATTACAAAGCATGCATATTGTCAACGTTTTACACTGATTTTTGTTTTTTTTTGTTTTTTTAATAGATTGATACCACAGTTTACTGGGTAACATTGAGCTGCATGCACTTTTTATTTCATCCTTGACCCAAAATACTCCAGTTTGAACCGATCCTCTTTATGCACACACTCCAAGAGAAGTATACTTGTGTGTAATGAGGGTGTTTTGCAACGAGAACATGATGATACCTGATGCATTGGGGTCGTTATAGATGACGAGAGTGGCTGGAGTGGGCCTTCGTTTGCGTATCTGTGGAGAAGAGAGCGAAAAAGAAGAGAGGTCATCAGCGCATTTAATTGTGTCGCAAATGCAAAAGGGTCAGTGCAAAAAAAAAGACATCTCAGTTTATGATTTATCTAATGTTAGATATTATAAGATATAAGATATTTTGACGCGTTTCATCCCTGAGATAATCTTTGCTAATTACGAATCCTTATTCCTGCCATTAGAATTGTTGGCATTGTTGTACTTTTAGCCTTCTGATAACTGAGAACCGTTCCTGAAAGCTGAACCCTGCACTAAAGTCAGTTTGCGCTCCTTCACCGTCTTTATCGTACACTTATAGCTCTATAATCGTGTAGCCGTGGCTCTCTTTCCTCTCCAGAGTGATCAGGAGACACAGAATTAGATCTGACGCTGCCTCTTCTAATGGACCTCTAACTCAGCACAAGCCAGCTCGCTGCTGATTGGTCAAACTGGCACCATCGTCGTCTTCATAAAATCGGCTGAGTGTGTTACAGTTACCATCATTACTCCGTCTGCTTGGAAGAGAATCTGCTTTTCATGCTCAGGGATGATGAAAACATTGCATACAACCAGCCATGGATAATCACTTCATAATGAATTTTACTTTATTTTCCTACACGAATTTGGAAATCACAACAGATTATTGTTAAAAAGATGATAAATTAACGTTCTGTTAAAAACACCCACCATCATAATCAGCATTAATTAAACATTTAATTAAAGCTTGCACAAATTTATCATTTGGCAGCATTAGGAATAAAGCTAATAACACATTAATAACAAGAGTAACCACTGAGTCTCTGTCTCTACTCACATGTTCTGCTGCCTGAGGGTCCAAATGGCTCTGAAAGAGCGGGACGGCAAACTGGATCTTCTTAGGACTGTTGGGCTCCATGATGTCGAGAGTTTTCGGAGACGGAGAGTAGGAAGCAGAGTGCGAGAGTAAAAGAAAGAGAGCGAAAAAGGACAAAGAGCAGCTGTGTGGTCAGGCATACAGCCGCTCCACTCTCCACTGGCCCCCTCCTTATGAGAGCCGGTGATTAGTCTCCCTCCTGGACTGCCCGCCTTCTTCTGTTCCACCACGCGGTGAGTGAGAGAGAGAGACAGAGAGAGAGAGAGAGAGAGAGAGAGAGAGAGAGAGTGAGTGAGTATGTATTGAGTAATAGTAAGATGGAGTTTCTCTCAATCCTTCATAAAAAGCTAAATCATTCCACTTTCTCCAGCACAAAGCTTCCAAGACTCCCTCAGTTATCTTCTGCCCTCTGGCCTCTCTATAAGAGTGTGTGTGTGTGTGTGTGTTGGCCTCAGATGGCCGAGGTTTATCCTCCACCCTCATAAACATTAGCAGGACTCAGAGCAGGGCAATATAAGCTCCCGGAGGGGCATGCTGATGCGCTCTACATTATTGATGATTCAAGTTCAGGAAGCTGTTCTTTTTAGCCGAATTCGCTGCTTCAGACAAAGCAAGAACCTCGTACAGCCAGATACATGCTCCATCACGGTGTCACATCATTTGGAGGATTTTTAATTATTCAGATTTTTCCACCATGCTGAAAATGAATCAGTGTCGTCCTACAAAGGGGGCACGATTATTTTTAGGTGGTGCAAATCATGTTCGGAACATTTTTAATACAATATAAGAACTTTAAAAATTGTAAAAGAAATAAAATCTTTGGGTATATAGAACGTGATAAACAAAACCAAGCCAATGGATGAAGGATGTATGTGAAGTACAACACAATTAATTTTTTTATTGTCACTTTAGAAATACACCCTGAATTGGCCACCGATCCGTTTCAGGGCTCCATGAACACACAAATTCTACTAATTCGCACCAAGGGTCAATTTAAACATAGCCAGTCCACCTACTGGGGTGGTTTTCTGGTGGTGGGAGGAAACTGGAGGACCCAGAAGAAAACAAAGAGAGACACTTAACTAATTCTATTTCCTGTGCCACTGTGCTGCCTTTAAATTATACAAGACAAAAATAAAGTACAATGAAGCAATAATTAGCAAAAGCTTTGAGAACTTAATTTCCTTCTGGCGATTAATAAATTCTATTCTATTCTATTCTATTCTATTCTATTCTATTCTATTCTATTCTATTCTATTCTATTCTATGTAGCTGAGTGATCAAGACATTGCAAATTTGAATCTAACAGTGTCACTCAATGACCTTAACAATGTCCTTGGAGTGGGTAGGGTGCTATTACTTTCTCTTCTGTCAATCAGAGCAAGACTGGCCAATCACAGGCATCAGCTTGCATGTATTAGGAATTAAGGCTGTGTTTGATTTGAGCATGTTTTAGCTTGTATCACCCTGTTGTACCAGACACTGAGAGCATCTGGGAAATGGCCATGACTATTTTCTCTAATCAGAGGAAAATTAAAACAAATAAAACACACTTAGCAATCTATTCTCAACCAATACATGGCACATATCCAGTCTTGGACTAAATCTAATTTGAGTGGGCGACCCTCGGCCTAACCTAGGACCTATTCCAAGTGAACCATTTACTCTGGCTACTGGCCATCTGCCACTTCATCGATCCAGTGCTCCCTAATTAGCCTGCGGTCCAAAACACAGCTGGACACAGGCAAAAAAAAACAACAAAAACAATATTTCAGTCTCAGATCCTTCCAGATCAATTCTAAACATGTATAGTGACAGGTTTCGTTAAATATTTTAATCATGCAGTTGTATGTCCAGTGTTTTGGGGTTGAACAGGTGAACCATAGACTCAACACTTTAAAATAAGGGAAAATGTTGAGATGGCAACATCAAACCCCGACACTGATATCCTTTATGGTCTAAAGTCAATATTTATTAAATAATTGTACCATCTATAATAGGTTTAGCCGAGAAGTGAACGGTGGATTTGTCAAGGGCAGGATGGAGTCTTACCTGTATTTGTCTGAAATTCAGATTTTTAAAAAAAAGAAATATCCATAGAATTCATCCTAATGAAAATGTTGTTCATCTGGTGAATGAAGGAAAGTTTTACCGATGCTTTAGCATTGACAGCTAGCTACAGTTTGGATCATAAATCTACCACATAAAAAATTATGTTATGAAGATACTATATAAAATTTCTACTGCTGAATGGTTGAATCTGATTGGTGAGAAGGTGTTGGTTCATTTTCTATATCCAGAGATCTGACAGTAATCACAGGTTTATGTTAATGTACTCATTCTAATTCGTTATCATTGCTATAGCAACACTTATTCAGGATTATCAGTGTTAGAATTAGCTACAATATAGATTATTTAGCTGCTTTGAAAGGTAAATTATACCACTGGTGGCAACACTGGAGTGGGAGTGAAGAGACAGGAGGCCAGCTTGGGACAACTCAACAGATTCATTATATAATTTTTTTTTAACTTTGCTTCGCTTTTTAGCGAATTTTTAGCGTGCTTCTGTTAAGGAGAGAACACCCTAAAGGCAAACACGGACATATTAAATAAACAGGTAAGAATCATCACACGTTACCTGCTGGTTCGTCCCGCCTCCTCTCCTTCAACAGCTGACCGCTAGGCCAACATCCTAGTGATAGGATCCTTCACTAGTAATAAAATACTCTATCTAACCCTAGGCAGGGTTCAAGAACCCTCTCAGCCTCACTAATCGTAAAATAAGTGTACTACTACTACTACAACTACTAAAACTACTACAACTACTAATAATAATAATAATGGACAGGACAATCAACATGTTACATAAGTAGGCTAGGGAAGTGAAAATTTACATGTGAAGAGAAAGGTAAGTAATCTTATTATTTTAACCCTCCACACCCTCCAACACAGTTATAATGGCATCTCATGTGGAGAAGTGTTAACATGGGCTTGGTTTTTATTTGTACAGCCTCAACATGAGAAACTCATCTAGCTCAGGAGTTCTTCATCTTTTTATTGGCAGGATTTTTTTTGTAGCTGCTTTGAACATCTAATCAGTCACCATCAATCTAGCTAACCTGTGTGTGAATGCTGGGCAAAACACACACTACACAAACACACTGTTGAACGCAGATTTCTATCTAGCTACCCACAAGAAACCTGCCATAGTGAGTATGTGGAAGGTAGAACTCAGTCTTGGGGTCAAGCAGCCCTGTCATCCTCCATCCATAAACATATGAAAAGCAAGTACACCGAGACAATTATGTCCTTGTGCATGATGAATGAGGTAAGAGAGGGAGAGTGTGGAGAAATGGATGAAATTAACACACTCTGAAAGGTCCGAGTGACCACACCGTGGAGAGAAATCTGATTTAGCACTCGTCATCTACTCTCTGGTAAACAAGGTAATTTTCTTCATCCAACCTTCATCTGATGACAGAAAAACAGTCTTACACCACTGCACTACTCACACGCAAAATGGTGGTGATAACCAAGGGCTAATCCAGGAGTTATTTGGTCACACAAAAGCGTGTTGTTCGATAGCGAACGCTGCTAGCTGCTGAAACAGCCCTTATTTTGGACGGGTTGTATCTCCTCGTGTCCGGAAGCCTCACACAAAAGCACAACATCACATCCCTGAGCCACTCATTTAGTTCCCCACAATCCCACAAACAGCCCTCACAATGGCTACTCATGCTCGAGGAGCCACGTTTCCATAGAAATGCTTGGCTGGATTGGGTTTCAGCAGCGTGAAATTATTTTTAGATGAGGACTCGTGTATTATTTTCCCTCCTGTGTATTAGATAGGAAGATAGAAAAAGGGCTCTTGGCTAGCAAGCCATAATCTGATATACTGCGTGCATAACAAATTCAAAGCGTTTAATCGAGATGATTTTATTACATGAAATTCCAAAAAAAAAGAAAAAAAAATGTTTATATGTCCATGCAGATGCCAAGGGTACTAAAGCAAGTGGAAAATCTTTCAAAGCAAATCAATCTGGATCGTTATTTTAGCAGATTTTTTTTTTTTAATTATAGCTGTCGGGATTCATTTCTCAATCCTGAGGCAGAACCTGGGATTAATCACTGGTTTTTCCAATTTTTTTGGTTTTTTGACACCAATGGGACCCATAATCATTAGATTTAGATTTATTCTTGAGTTCTTAGCTTACATAACTGATCAATGCATGAAATTTAATCCAAACCTCAGAAACTCAAAAACAGCTAGGTGCTTATATAACCCAGACTGCGGAGGTAGATGATTTATTTAACAGTAAAGCAGGGGGGAAAAAAACAGATCCTGAATTATGGGCAGAAGTATCCCAGGACTCTCCTATTGAGCCTGAAGATCCTCAGTTTGAGCATGGTGATCTTGGGTCTGGTTAATCCCCAAGTTAATCCCTAGATTAAGAACACGAATCCCTTACTAAAGCATGATTTGACTTGGGTGAAAAGCTTGGGTTTGGGCAGATGAAGCTCCTCCTTTGGGTGGATGATGTGCCGATTTGGACATCAAATACCCCTAGTTGGGCATGAGAATTCACCTCTTGGATGTGAGACACTTGAGCATGGGCAGATGAAGCTCTGACTTGGGCATCAAACACCTCACCAGGTTGGGCTGAAAACATTGTGTTAATTAATGCCTTAGACAAAGCTTGTGGTCCTAGATTGTGGTTTTCTTGCATTAAATTACCCCAAAATGTTGCATTTAGAAAAAGCAGTCTGTTAGTCAAAGGATTTTTATCTGGAGCTTTTCGTTAATGTAGGCAGTAATTAGTAAGTGTACCGTATAGCCATTATTTGACTCAGTAACACTATAAAATAGCAGAATAATATTAAGAACACAAAAAGACCTGGATACACAATATACATATAAAAAAAATCTTTGAATCTAATTCGTTCTGATTTTCTGAATCGAGGCTTTATTTTATTTATTTTCTTTAGAGCAGATTACAAAACCATGTGAACACAAAAGAAACCACAAGGCATCTATATATTCAAAATAAATAAATCTTTATTAATGATTTGCTTTAGAGATAAATTCCTCATGCATCCCAAATGACAAGTTAACATGTCCCTTAAAAAAATGTGAATCAGTTAGTATTACAACTCATTAGAACAAAGATCAGCTATGGAAATCACCTGCCTCGTCACATACGCAAGGCTCGGAAGTCATCCATCTAACACTTGAAAAATTTTTACTTGCAAAAGGCATGTATGACATTCAGCATGGCAAAAAAAAAAGAGAGAAGTTTTTCCCCAACAAACTAGTGGTTGCTTTGCTTTATTTTTTTATTTAAAAAAAGGCTTCAGTCATAAAAGACCGGAGCAACAATAGCAGATTTAGTGCCTGTGCTCTGAAAGCTTAATCTCTACACATAAAGCGTGTCATGGACTCCCAGTATAAAGTTGGAAGAGTGTGTGTGTGTGTGGTTACACTTGTGTCCCTTTCCTCTTATTAAAGTGGCAGGCCTATAAACAGCAGTTGTGACTGGTCAGTTCAAGTGAAACATATTGCACGGTTAGTACCTCACAGAGGCTGCATTAGAAGACTCAAGATATGTACAGAATGCACACCAAAATGCTTTCACCATCACCTACATCATGTGATCATCAAGCCTGGCCACCATTCACCCCAACAAATAATAATAAAAATAATAATAATAATAATAATAAAAATAAAAATGAAAGAAATACAGCTCAAAGTTTTTAGGAGAATGGCAGTGTACCATATAAAACTTGTATGAAATGATTTGCAGCCTCTTTACTCAGAGTTTTTGTTAAAAAAATAAAAGTTTGGAATACTTTGATGCCCTCAGGTGGAGGAAACTAGAAGATCAATTTATTATTATTGAGTTCAGATGCTCGATCCTGTAAAATAGATCCAGTGCAGTAATCCCCCATGTGGTAATAATGGTCTGGTTGAGGTCTCCAGAAAGTCTTGGACTGGATTTGTATAAATGTTGCCATGCAGTAGTGTATGAAGGTGCAGTAGCTACAGTGGGTGAAAATAAACAAATGGATGGTTGGAGTTTTTCAGTGTATTTGTAAAGTGGATAAATGCTCCTGCTGTGATCCATAGTAAAGGCCAACAAAATCCAACTGCAGATCCTCAGATGAAGCCTTGGACTAGGTGTAAGTGGACAAAGACTCCGGTTGGGTGGAAGAAACCACCCAGTTGGGCATAACAATCCACCATATGAGAGTTTAAATATTAATTTTGGGCAGATAAGGTGAAGCCTGGGCAGAAGAATCCCACATTTGAGTGTGAGTACTTTTCTGGGATAGATGAAGCCCTGGCTTGGGCATCAAACTCCTGTAACTGTGCCTAAGAAACCATCTCTTGGGTGAAAGAACTTGGGCTTTGGCGGATGAAGTCTTCACTTGGCTGGATAAAGCCCTGGCTTGGGCATCAATCACTACCAGTTGGGCATGAGAGTCCCTCTCTTGGACTTGGATACATAAAGATCCCTCTTGATGAAACCCCTGCCTAGTTTGAATTATCCATAGATTCAACACAAGAATGTCTCATTTGCATGAGAAGCAGGAGAATCCTCTACTTGGGTGTGAGAAGCTTGGGCTTGGGCATCAGACACTCCCAAGTGGCTTGAGACCCCTCCTCTTGGGTGTAGAAGATAGACTTGGAAAGACAAAGCCCCACCTTGAGGAGACAAAGTCCCCACTTTGTTGGATAAAGTTTGAGTTTGGGCAAATTTAAGCCTGGCTTCAGTTGGGAGAAGACTTGGCTTAGATGGATGAAGCCCCAGCTTGGGCAGAGGTGTGAACACATTTGATGGCAAATGTGTGATTAAAAATCTAATTTAAACACCAAATAGTTGAAAAAGTAAAAATAATGACCATGAAAATTTTTTTTTTTTAACATTTGCACAAATTTGTAGAAGAATAAATCGTATAAAATGGGTGCTGCAATCACATTATTAACTCAGTGAATTAACAAATTCAAGTCTGCGTTTGTTTCATGCTAGCTCATAACAGATTGGTTAGCTTGCTAGCTAAAGTGCTAAAGTGGAATGTGTGCATTTAAATAACATTTTAAGAGGCTAATCAATCTTATACAGCGTTAACTTTTGTGCTTTTATATTCAAAGCGATGTTTACTACAGCCCACGCTGGGGTTTTATCCACTTAGCCTGGGGCTTCCCATGCTGGTTTGAGGAACTGAAGATAAACATTGCTAAAGGTGGAGCAGACAATCGTCTCTGGAGCAGTAGTATCAGTTTCAGGATGTTGTAGTGGAGAAGTTCGCTAGGAAGGAAGTTGGATAGATGGTGTTTGTTTGAGCTGCAGTAGTGTGTGATGGACTCAAGAGGGCAGTGTTTCCTCAGAGTTTAGATCCACAGCACTCCTCCTCTTCAGCTGCTAGGTGAGAAAATGAACACAGGGGTATAAATCAATGAACAGATGATGATATGTAATCTAAAACAAATGCACTGACTCAGACAGTATTCATCAATTACTAGGTAGTATTTCCAAAACCACTGCTGTGAATGTTATTCATTGATTTGATCTCTGAGTTGAGACCATATGCTAGATTATAACAAAAAAAAATTAAGAATATGTTTTTATTGATCCAAACATAAATTTGGATCTGTAGTGACTAGAGAACATCAGCTGTGTTAAAGGACTGCTAACGGTGGAAGAGTGGGAACAACAGTAACTGACATTTGAAGTTTTGAACTAAAAAAAAAGAGTAAAGATGTATACATATTCTATAGCAGTGTTTATCATGTCATTAAATAGATCTCTAAATAGATGTCTAACTTCTCCTAATGGATCAACATCTGTCTGTCCGTCCATCCAACAATCCAAAGACCCATCCATCAAACCAAACATCCATCCATCCATCCAACAATCCAAACATCCATCCATCCATCTATCAAACAATCCAAACATCCGACCATCAAACAATACATCCATCCATCCAAACATCCATCCATCCAACAATCAAACATCCAACCATTAAACAATACATCCATCCATCCAACAAGCCAAACATCCATCCATCCAACAATCCATCCATCCAACCAATCCAACAATCCATCCATCCATCCAATCCAACAATCCATCCATCCATCCATCCAATCCAACAATCCATCCATCCATCCATCCAATCCAACAATCCATCCATCCATCCAATCCAACAATCCATCCATCCATCCAATCCAACAATCCATCCATCCATCCAATCCAACAATCCATCCATCCATCCAATCCAACAATCCATCCATCCATCCAATCCAACAATCCATCCATCCATCCAATCCAACAATCCATCCATCCAACCAATCCAACAATCCATCCATCCATCCAATCCAACAATCCATCCATCCATCCAATCCAACAATCCATCCATCCATCCATCCAAGCCAAACATCCATCCATCCAACAATCCATCCATCCAACCAATCCAACAATCCATCCATCCATCCAATCCAACAATCCATCCATCCATCCAATCCAACAATCCATCCATCCATCCAATCCAACAATCCATCCATCAAACAATCCATGCATCCGTCTTTCTGTCCAACAACCCAACCATCCATCCACTCACTTACCTACACAACCACACACTCACCGAGCCACCCAACTCATACAACACCCCACCTAAGCCGCCTAACCACCCAACCACCTACCTACATACCTATCTATCTACAAATGAAGGGAAGGAAGGGTCAGGTAGTTGCACTGCGCTCAGGTTACTCACCTAGTCACTGTTGTCATGGTGCTGGTTCTTGTGTCATTACAGGAGATCTCTGTGGTGACACAGCAGAGAGAATTTCGTGGACAATTTCTTTTCTGATCTCCTCCGTGAGACTCTTCTTTATCTAAAAACAACAACAACAACAAAAAAAACCATTTGTGACAATGCAGTAATGCAGCAATGACAGCAGATTCCCAAAAACAATCACTGCCAATGGATATGTATTACACATAGAGGAGTCTGAATGCAATTCTAATGTAATTTACATAAACTAGCGACTTGCACTGGAGTGCTTCTGTTATGCCAAGGGTGCATCTTTCTTTCTTTCTTTCCTTCCTTTACACTCCACTCCACTATTTGCACCAATGTTCTTTTCGCTGCCCTGATGAATAATTTATATCCTGTGAGAGTGGTTTCTCCCAACATAACTCCGCCTCCATCTTCAAGCTATGAAGGATCACTGAGGAGTTTGATGAGGATAAAAATCATTTATATCACATGCTGGCTAACACAACGCCAACTGAACACTTAATGAGAGGTTTTGAA
Source organism: Hemibagrus wyckioides (assembly GCF_019097595.1). Lineage (NCBI taxonomy): Eukaryota > Metazoa > Chordata > Actinopteri > Siluriformes > Bagridae > Hemibagrus > Hemibagrus wyckioides. Next base: position 8,108,462 of record NC_080715.1, on the reverse strand, counting down.
GTGATGCGTTAGACTGTGTTCACCACCACCGTCATCATCATCATCATCATCATCATCCATTCAGATTCAGATTCAGTCTTTGTCACATATACATTACTGCACAATGAAATTCTTTCTTTGCATATCCCATCCTTGGAGGTTGGGGTCAGCCATGATACAGTGCCCCTGGAGCAGGGTGGGTTGGGGGCCTTGCTCAAGGGCCCAGCAGTAGCAGCTTGGCAGTGCTGGGGCTTGAACCCCGATCTTCTGACCCAGAGCCTTAACCACTTGAGCTACCACCACCCATCTCCACCAACACAACATAAATTGAAGAAATTTCTTTCGGAAGAATGATCTTCAAAGGTCTAGTACAGCTTGAGTAAGTATAAAACCTACTATTATTATTATTATTATGGGATGTCACTCGTCTGTATATACGAAAAAGGAACTACTATTAGTTTAACCAATTTTATTTATAAATGTATAAATGTACGATAGAGTGACTGTGTCCAGCAAACACTACCCCGAACATCTCACCTGATCATTTCACACACAAACATATTATTCCACATCATCATTAGGTGACATGACGTCATGTTCCTTTGCATCAGTCAGCACCCTGCAGCTACAAAACTTCTTTATTGCACCTTCACCCAAACACTCGAGATGAATTTCAGAAACCGGGCCAAAGTCAAATCAGGTTGAGTGACATTTCACCAGCTAACCAGTCACAATGTTCCAGCGTCACCACGGCTGTCAGTAAAAGCACAAGAAAAAGCACCTGACCCGGTGCCAAGAACACAGCCGAGAGGAAAACACTGACTAGCATGGACTTTGGTTTTCAAATGACATGAACATCATTCATTTCTTTCCAGAAGGATCTGAATGAATCTATTGAATCACATATCAGAATTCCCAGCTAGTTTCCATGCTAGCTTTCCCACTTAGACTGACCAGGTGTGTGTCACAGGTTTAGTACGTGGAATATTCCCATGATTCTGCAGTCACCTGTTTGATGAGCTGCTGCATGTCTGCATTTCCAAAAGCTTCCTCTCCTCCTCTTTCACCTCCTCCTCCTCCTTCTCCTCTTCTGTCTTTCTGAAATGAAGGCTCTTTATTGTCTTCGTCGTGGTCCGAGACATAATGCGCCGCTCTTTGAGCTGTGACCTGAAAAAAATACATTCAGAGAATACTTAAAAAACTGACTTACATGCGTATTTATCCATCCATCCATCCATCTTCTGTTCTGCTTATCCACATACAAAGGACAGAGACAGGAAACCGCTCCCTAAGCCTGGAGGTTTGAGGCAAATGTGCTAACCACTCATTTTTTGCTCTTCTCTATTATTCCCTTATAACCCTCATGATAATGATTCCTCATACTCAGAACCCTAATCATCTTATAATCAGGACCATCATGACCCCTTATGCCATTATTGTAACATCTCATATATATCTTGGCCTCTACTGACCAGTTACACCTTAATGGCCTCTTACCACAACTGCTTATCACCATTAGCCCCTCATTATTACAGCAGCTTATATTTATGACTTCTTACCATCATAATATAATCACAGCCCTCATAATTATATCATCATGGACCCAATAATCAAGTGTCCTTATATTCATAGTCCCATACGTGACCTCTTGTTCTCTTGTCCATGTAACCTTTCATCCTAGTGACCCCTCGTCCTTGTTATCTCTATTCTTTGTGAGTCCTAATCCTCATGAATGTTTGTCCTGGTGCCCAGTCGTCCTTGTAAGCCTTCGTCCTCATTAACCCTCATCTTGATGACTCCTCGTCCTTGTAATTAACCCTCATGACCTTCTTCTTATTAAGCCTTGCGCTTTCTCACTCTCATAAACGCAAACACTGCTAAATTCATATCCTCTTTACTTCCCATCTTAGCAACACTTCATCCTCATCTTAATGACCCCACATCCTTGTTCACCCTCATGAGCTCTTATCCTAGTGACCGCTCATCCTCATCGAACTTCATACTAGTGATCTGACACCCTTAGGAACCCTCACTCTAGTAATCTCCTGTCTTTGTGACCCCTCTGCTTCATGATTTCTCATCCCAGTGACCCCTCATGATATCATCATCTCCCTATATGCCCCTTTTTATTTATGAAACCTGCATAAAGCACTTTGAGCTGCGATTAATTAAAATTAGTATAAATAAATCTTTGAGTCCTGACCTCATGTAGGCTAGGGCTCATGTTCTGTGTCATTGTTAGCTCCTGGTTCTCTGCTCCCGATCTCGGAGGAATGGATGGTGTCAGGCTGACTGTTGAGCGATATACTCCTCCTCTTCTCCTTGATGGAGACGAGGTGAGGTCACAGAATCGCACCGGACTCACTGACCTCGACGAGCGAGCCGAGGTTGGCGTTTCCACTGCACCAGCGCCATCGTAGCTCAGCTCTGACTGGAGATACATCTGCTCCCGCAAGAGATCAGTCACCTGTAATGTAATTAATGCAATAATGAAGCTATATTGCATCTTAAACCAAGCTGGGATGGGTCAGTGTGTTTTTTGATGGGTCAGTGTGTTTTTTGTGATTTAATCTCTTGGTGCATATAGTAGTAGGAACACAAGAATTCAGAAACGATAAGGAATTGTAATAGGAATTTGGAAAGAATCTTCACAAAACAAATGGCTTAAATTACATTTATCCTAAAATTTTACATTTTTCTGTGTGTGTGTGTGTGTGTGTGTGTGTGTGTGTGTGCGCTCACCGGCTCTGTAGCTCTGAGTGCAGAGGAGCTAGATAGACTGTCCAGGCTCTGACCCCTGGACATGTCCTAAAGATAGAAAACAACCTTTATTTTCTACAACACATTTTTAATGAATGATTTAATTAATTCTAAATGATAAAAAAGACACACAATGTCTTTTAAATGTATCAAACATTTAAGACCATAATACTTTTTTTGAGTGCAGTAAAAAGACCAAACGAGCTCATTTTCAGTATTTTGCATAATTAGGAGACCAGATGATAACAATAAAATAAATTTCAATACAAGCATATCATTCTAAAATTGCCTCAATAATTGTGTTCTCACTCATGAAGGACACTTTTGCTGTTATTGTGCTGCCATGTGTCTTGCATGGATTGCAGTGATGTTGTAATTGCGTGTACTGACCAGCAGATGGCGGGAGAGGCGACTGCTGCGAGCTGAGTGATACTGATCATCCAGGGTGAGTCGATCCTCCAGCTGCAGCTCTAACTCCTGCAGCTCCTGACGAACAGCAACACGGAGCCTCTGGAGCTGCTCTGCCTCGTGCCTAACACACACACACACACACACACACACACACACACACAAAACAAACAAATAAAAAACAATGATTATTATGATGATGATGATTATTATTATTATTATATAAAACTTAACCATTCACTTAAACTCAATTTTAATAGTTTTTATTTTCTATTTTTTTCCCTTTGCACATTGCTTGATTAAACTGCTCTCTAAACAATTCATATTCTTTTCTATTGTGTCTGCAGGTGTGTGTGTGTGTGTGTGTGTGTGTATAAAGGTGATAAACTCTCTATTAGAATTCTAACAAACTGTCACAGATTAATTCCAATAGCCTATTATTTCTTTTCATTTTTCACCCCTAAGCTTCTGCTAGAAAATTGTGATAATAGGACAATTACATTATTTAGAGAATGAAAACCCACATTGCCTTCTGTGAGCTGGTCATATGCAAGGTCCAGAAATATCCGTTCTGAACTCCTTACAGAACTAGGAAATGTGAAATGCACACTTTTCTACGGTGGCCGGGAAATGCAAAACAAAATAACAAAAAAATTCAGACAAACGGGAAAAGGTAGGTATAGCTTGCGAATGGAATTCTTACAGCTGATTGGACGAGACATCGGTCACTCAGGATATACAGGAAGTCCAGCAGGCTTGGTTTGTCTGAATTGTCCTGGTGTTTTCTGATTTGTTATTTTGTTTTGTACTTCTCAGCCACCGTACTTTTCCCAAATCTATTCAATCAGACGAGAAGTGTCTGGTGTTTGATGCTTCTACAGCCCTGGTTTATCACACGGCCTAATGACTAGCTGCTGTGGTATTTCCTCACCTCTCTTCAGGAGTGAGGAGCTGATAGACCATGGACTGCTGCCTCATCAGAGCTAGCTCAAGGTCCATCATCTGAGTCCGGAAAACCTTCAGGTTCCTCTGCCTCCTCTGCAGCTCCTAGGGCAAGTAAAAGGAGTGAAAACACGATGAGAGCGGTTATACATACATGACCTGTCAACAACATTCCTGAGAAGTATGTGTCTGTATATATAATTATATTGTACAAGATTAGAATAGATTAAAAACATATGCTTTAAACCGTCATAATTCTGATCTAAAGAGTCTTTGGGCTTAAACCTTTGAGTGACTGGTGGGCCGGATTTATCCAGCAAGAGTATTTGGATGAATTTACATTTTTTCCACATGTCAACATGCGTGCTAAAAAAATCAGCAGGTTACTTACATAAGCCTAAATCTACCACATGCTGCTGCCTATCCAGCCTTTCATATACTTTCAAAACAGATGTAACTAAATACACACAGGCTTTAAAATACCACCAAAGCATTTAGAAAGTATTAAGGCCTTTACTTTGTCATTTTTTAAATACCTTTCTAATTTAAGATTTTTTGTAAGACTATATTTAAGGCCAATTCAAGACTCTGTTAACAGATAAATTAAGGATAATCTTTATATATGGCTAATGAATTGCTCGCAAAAAATGGGCAGAACCAATAAATAAAACCAATAAATAAATAAATAGAACCTAACATGGCAGAACAAAACAGAACAGAAATATATAAGTATATAAAAGTATTGAGCAAAATAGAAGAGAATGGAACAAAAGAGAATAGAAAGGACATCATAGAACAAAAAAAAAAAGAATAAAAGGAACTAAATAGAATACAACACAATCAGAATATGATACAACAGAACAGCATTTAAGATAATACAATAGAATACAACATAACCTAATAGAACAGAATAGAATAGAATGAACAAGCAAAACACATCAGAATTATAATAAAAAGTTAAAAAAAAAATAGAATAGAACAAAAAGTATAGTGCAAAGTAGAATAGAACGGAACAAAACAGCATAGAAAAAATCATAGAAAATAAAATAGAACTAAACAAAATAATAAATTAAAATACGAATACAAATATATATATATATAGAATAGAACAAAACTGAATATGATAGAATTAGATACTGAATAGAATCCAACAGAACACAATAGTATAGAATAAATTAAAATAAAATAGAATAGAACAGAATGTTTTAGATAATTAGCATGCTATTAATAAATCACACACTGTAAGATTCAAGATTTCAACTGTCCTCGATAATGCTGCTAATTGCATCGCTGAAGTAAACGATACTGAATCTGTCACAGGCCTCAAGCATGAATTACATTTCCAGCTTAAGTTAACCTGTTTATTTAAGACTAGACTTGTTCACCGTTTTATCTATTTATACTTGATACAATGAGAAAACATTAGTTTCTCCACAATCATGATGGTACAATAATGGAACAAAGCATGTAGCATCACATACAGTACATGCAAAATGTAAGAGCAGTACTGGGCAATAATTATACAATAATGTATAATATATGATTTTGTAAACTACCAGAAAAAGAGCAGTATAGCATTAAATATAATTTTTTCACCAAATTAAGACATAAATAATTCAATACTGAATAGGAGGAAAATGTATCTGATATAAGGATGCAATTGTTGTACAAATTTTGACAATAATCTGCTTCCAGAGTTTTTAACTGGTAATGAAAAAATAACACAATTCTAAAAAGCTACAGAAACGTGCAATCTGTTTCATTTATTATAATAGTGATAAAGCCAGATCATCGTTACATCAGCCAGCCTTGTGCAAGACCATATCAGTACACAGTACCCACAGAGGAGGAAGTAGGATACATAATAAGCAAATGCTTTAAAATACTGTAACAAAACCAGATTGTAAACTTTAATTAACTGGGTACGAATTTAGAAGCACAAAATTGTGAGATGGTACAGCAGATTCCAGCAGCAGATTCCAGAACGGTTACTAAAGCAACACAATTAGGACAACTAACGAAGACAGGTTTGCCTACATAAACCCCACATAAAAGAAGTGAAAGTAATTAAAAGATCATCAATACCTCATAATGTGGTTGGACAGCTTGGTTTGGACTGTGTACCCCTGAGGGTGTGCCATCGTGTTGCTCGGAAGCGCTCTGGCAAACATTCATTAAAAAAAGATAGAAAGAAAGAAAGAAAAATGAGATTAGCTAGGTGTCACGCAAACATGAAACAGGTCTGAACTCCACACAAAGATATGCTGAGTCAGCCATTGTGTTTGCCTTTAGGGAGAGAGAGAGACAACCAGGAAAACAGAAACTTCCTTACTTGGGCCTGCTGTAGAAATAACACAGCTAATCAAGGTCTGCTAATCTAAAGTCAATAGTGCTCCATGTAACAAGCTGCAGAGTTGATATACATGTTGTTATTAGCTGTTGGTCAGGTTAAGATTTTACCTTGCGAAAAAAATCTGAATATCAAATGCTGCCAACAATACATGAGGGTGGATTTCATGGAGTAAACAAAATACATTTTGCATAATAGTTCCGCTTTTACTTTCAGACAGTACTTGCTTTGTTAGTTTTCCTTATCTGTAAAAAGAAAAAGAAAAACTCTCACCTGGCCAAAACTCTGCACAGTGCCTCTAATTTCATGTAGGACTCGACGCAGCTGCATTTCTGTACTACCCATAGCTGGAGGAGGAGTTGGGGTGTCACATGGGAACGAAACTGACATTGGGGAAAACGAGGTCGGTGGTGTGTGGAATGGGGAGTTACAATGATGTCCATAGGGCATGTTGTGGTTATAAGGTGTGTTACCACAGGCCAGGCTACAGGGGGCACTGTAGGAGTGGGTAAGAGGCACTTGAGGGTTGTAGGGATTTGAATGCAGGTGTAGGTTATATGAGGAACCGTAAGGGTTAGTTAAAGGAGGAGACTGGAAGGGTGCTGAAGGATTGTAAGGCATGCTGTGTGGGTGGGTGTATGCCATATTTTGTTGGGGCAAAGGTGAACCATGAGGTGGTGTGTATACAGGGTGAGGAAATGGTGAGTTCTGTGGCTGAGGATACTGGGAATACAAGCCACTTTGTGTGCAAGGGCAGGGGCTGTTGACAGGGGTGTAACTGCGACTAGGGGGCTTAACTGGTATAGGTTTCTGGTAAAGTGAGCCACCTAGTCCTCGGAATTGAGGAAGTTCTTGCTGGATGTGACGTGGAATAGCAGGATGTGGTATCCTTGTATGCTGGGTCAGATCAGGAACACTGTTTGTGCTCCAAACAGGAGCTTCTGCCATACGCCGTGGGGGCCAGTCTGCAGGGATGCTGTAGAGTGAGCTAGTCGACCGAGTCAAATGCTGAGGCACATTCATGGGGTATGGAGGCACTCCCATGCTGTCTACCTCCGTTTCTGAATCATCAACAAGATCAGATGGGTAGCTGGACTGAGAAATGTTGTTGTTTTGTTCCTCTGCAATGGATGCGACCTCCTCTGGTTCCTCCTCATAGCGATAGCTGTAGCATGGTGGTGTGCACTGTCGAACTGAGCCATGACCTAATTGGATGTGCACGGATGATACCACTCGGGTTGGGCTCAGCAATGAGGTTGGGAGAGAGCTGGACCTTTGAAGTGGGTTCCTCGCCTGCTCATTGACATTCCTCAGCAGGTCGCTTGACCGAATCCAAACTCGCCCCCTCTGATCCTCGCATGAGATGGTCCTCTGCTGGGCCCGAAGCAGGGCACCACGGACCCTACCTGAGGTGCTAAGGTCCTCTGTTTGAGACTCAGGAACAGGATCTGAACTTTGATTTGGGGTGTGTACATCTTCTAACACTGGCTCTAATGGTTTGGAAGAGCTTGATGGTGTAGATAAACTTATCTCTTCTGAACTGTCCGCCGCCATATCTTGTTCACCCGCAGGGGTAATCTCTGCATTTGCATTAGATATGTTTGGGGCTGAAACAAGATCCGTAGATGCCTCTGGATCTGCGGACTCTACAGTGCAGAGTGATTCTGTGCTAGAGCTTGCCTCAATTACAGGATCAGTAAGTCTATCATGAGTTTCTCTCTCAGACACAGCAGTCTCCAGAGTCTCTGGCCTTGGCTTGTCCATGATACGATGACTTGGCACCGGTTGGCTCACAAGTTCAGGGACCTCCTCAGCTCCGATTGGGCCAAAAATCCCCATACTGGTCTGCATGAGTAGCTCCTCATCCACCAGCAGTCTTTCAAAGGCTGGGTGTTCCAGTGATCCAGGTGTTCCAGGTTCGACCATGTGAGCCGTCACAGTTGTTTCGCTGTCACAGCTGTCCGAGCTCTCCTGGACCTGACGCACAAGTATAACACTTAATGTTTTATTACAATTTGAACATTGTGACATATTACAACAAAAAGACCGACACAAAAGTGTTATCTTTTTAAGCATAAATAAGAAAGTAAATAAACCAAGTGATTAGCTACCCAACAGGGCAGCTAATTAATTGTATTATATCTTAGGTAGGAAAAATATGGCTTTTGATTCGACTTTGGACACCTTTAGAAAATTAGCCGAGCTTTCTGTTGAGGGATCCTCTGCAAAGCCACTGCTGTCTGACTGTTGACTAGCTGTCCTCAGTAAAGGCTCTAGAAACAAAATGGACAAATGGAAGGTAAGACTGTGAGAGAGCATTAGAGTTGGGTTTGTTCTGTATGCATTACATGTAAAAGCCCAAATGGAAGCCAGTGGGTCTTGTGGTGGTAGGTCTATGGCTAAGCTTTTGAGAGGCAGTGAACGGAATATAACCACGCCTGCAATAAAAATGACTTAATCAATTCAGTGCACAGCAAAAATGTGCTTGGATTACAACTGCTTGGGTGCAATTAAATTACCGAAACTGTTCACTGATCAAGGGTTTTATAAATTTGTCAAAGATGACAAGATGGAAAATTTGCACCAGGATGAATTTGTTGAAATTTTAATCATGTTATTTTCATTGTCAGTACACTATGATAGCTTTGTCCAGGTAATTTTTTTTAATTCCAAAAAAAAATTGAGAGTTCTAAGAAACAGCACCAGCAGACCGGACCTTTCGGCTGCTTCTGTTGGTCAGCAATCAGCAACAATGTCACACAAACTGCCACTTGATCCTGTTGGTGCCAGTCTGTCACAGTTACTGGACAGGCAGATGACAGGTCAATTCCAGTTCCTATTTTCTGGTGTCAAAATTGATAGTATGTTTTATAACAGGAAAAAGCCAATATGTCTTATATGCAATCTACCACAAGAGGACAGTCAGGTTCCTCTGCTTGAGTATATTCCCAGCTCTTATGAATTTACTGTCAGTTTACTTTTAGGGATGGGTACTAAACTATGTGGGGATTAGTATAATGATCTCTCTCTCTCTCTCTCTCTCTCTCTCTCTGTATGAAAAAGATGTCTGTTTTAGGAAGAAATCCCTCTGATTTGATTGAGGCCTGCTGCTGTATTATTAGGAGCAATGTTCTCAGGTTAGACTAATTCAAATCACCACCAACAGAATCTTTCTTTACAAAAGAATGTTTCGTAATCCAAAGACTAATGTAAAACTTGTGCTTCGACTGCATAATATTAGTTATTCAGATGGCTGAATTAAACCTTCAAATCCCACAGCAATGATTAGTGAAGCCAGATGTTCCAAACTCTGCTTCTTCAGGAGTCTTTCTAAAGTCATTTTTTTCAGGATTTCTTGCACTAAACTAGGGGAAAAAAGCACCCCAAAGAATCTCTACTTAGCCTCTGTGTAATCCTGCAGAAGTGCAATGATTGCATTGTTAGTTCGTGTGTTTTTGCAAATGCGTCTGTATGTTATAGGTACAAATGCAACCCTCATTATAGCCAATTTACTACATGTATGCTACATGTATACACCCCCACTGGATACACTGGCAAAGCTCATGATCTAAACTAAAGAGTTTTACCAAACATCTCAACGTTTGGTGCTGCATTCAGGTACTTCAGGAACAGAAAATGTAAATATGTGTAATGCAGTGGGATTAAAAGAGCAAAACTAGCTGATGCAACAAAAACAACCTTTAAGTGGTTGGTATTATAGACAGTAAGACTCACCACTGCCCTCTATGGAGAAACAGCGAGTCCCAGCCTCATCCTCGTTACTCTGTAACTGAAGTAAAAGATTTTGTTACCAAAAAAACCCGCTGCAAACCAAGACATACATGCATGTATAATTAAACACATTAAGCTTGTCAGTGATAGCTCAAATGATTAAGGCTCTGGGTTTTTGATCAGAATTGTTGAAGCCCCAGCATCACCAAGCTGCCACTGTTGGGCTGATCATCATGGCTGACCCTGCACTTTGACCCCAACTTCCAAAGCTGGGATATGCGAGGAAAGAATTTCACTCTGCTGTAATGTATATGTGATGAAAATAAAGGTTTCTTCTTTTTCTTCTTCATAAAAGAATTAACAAATATTTTGTGTGACTGAGCCAATAAAAGCTGCCACTGCTCAATCCTGACCTTTAAAGCAGTGTGGTTCTTGTGTAGTTTTTTTTTTCAGCTTTCAAATGTCAGAACATTAAGTTACAGCTCAAAAAGGACAACAATCACAAAAGCAGGGTAGGGAGAGGTCATATGCAAAATAAAAGTAAACGTTACCTCTTCCATCTCAAAGGAGTCTCGTGGCTGGGTGAGGAGATGTGCCATGTGAGGATTGGGCAGGAAGGAACAGGGCTCTTTATCTGGAATGAAAGAGGAGGAGACAGTTTTCTGCCTTTCAGGGATCAGACTTGAATCGGATTCAACGTTTTCTTCGTTCCTCTGCTCCGACACCGAGACTGGTGTGTCTGAAACATCCGGAACCACCTCAGGTTTTTCAGCAACGCTTGGAGCCAATCGTTCTCCGTTAACAACTTTGGAGTTTCCTGCCTCAGAGTCACAAACATCGACCCCGGACTGATTAGACTCCTCAGTCACTGTCGCCAGAGATGAGTCTTTCCTCCGGAAAATCTTCTGCTTGGGCTCTGCGTCTGAATGAGGCTCACAAACACCATTTTTAGTTCCCTCTGGGTCAGATTTTGTGGACGGTGTTGACATGATCTCCGCCAAGGCCATGAGGTTTGTTCGGGTGATGTTCTTCTTTAGGATCTTCACTGCATTAAGTGTGGAGTTACTCCTCCGTGGTGGGGCAGGCTCTGTAGGTTCTGCCTCAGACTTCTGGCAGATCTTTTGAAGTGGACGACCCGAGACCTGGGAGTAGATCTCTGAGAAGACGTTGGCCACAGTGGCCAGAACCTCAGTTTGGCGAAAACGACCTACAAAGAAGGAAGCACAAGTTTTGAGCATTTCCAAGAGCATTTGAATGAATGCAGTTTGCAAATCAGCTACAAATGCACCAGCGTAGGTTGCTGCTGAATTTGCAAAAATTCCAGCAAGAAACAAATGGAAGCATAAGCACACATTCAATTGACCAAATACTTAATCTAAAATGATTGAACAAGCACATTTTATTTGACCTGTACATGTTTTGAGGAGATACCGAATAAATGACCCGAGCTGTCAGTAAATGAACAGGCAAGCAGCTATCTCTGCCTGTACAGCTTTTTTCCTGTCTAAAGACTCAGTGACTAAGCGCTCAGGCACGATTCAAAGGAAAACCAGCCAAGACTAGACAACGCAGAACTGAGAGAACTACAGGCTTCCTCATCAGCGTAAATGACACATGCGATCAATCCTTCTCCACCCCCTGTGCATTCCGAGACAGAGAGACAGTATGTAGGAAAACAAGACATTGTGGGGGGACTGCAGCTCATTTCAGCAACAGCTTTTCATTTTCTCTTGTAGTGTCAACAGAATTACAAGCTTAACACAACGAGCTTAATGTGCTTCTAGACAGCATTACTTGTTATTATTACTTCGGCATTATTTATCTTCACCTTCTGCAGCAAGATTTAGCACTTACAATAAACACAGGCAGTTAAACGTGCACTCCCACAACAGTACATTGTGCAAATGCCATCAACCGAATGAAACCCAATTCCAAACCTCCATAATGATAACAAATGAAAAGATTTGCTCTGGTCTTGCTCTAGATCCTTTCGGATCCCATATGCTTGCTTTCTAATGGTCCAAGCAAGAGGTTATACAAATATGAGCCGGCAAGTAGGCTGGCATTGCGGTGGCAAATGGGCAAAAATGAACAGCTTTCAGAAATGACTTACAAATGGCTGATATTTCTGCTAACCACTTTTTCCTCTTTCAACACACTCTCTCTCTCGTAAAAGACACTGACACCATTGTGTGCTGCTTTCAGTCAGAAGAGTCGGCTTTGCGAAGCTGGGTTTTCATGCATGCTATGTATGCAAAAGATAATTCAGTTCAGTCAATGGTATTCATGTCATTACTTTCTTCCAGACAAAGAGACCTGGATTAATGACAAATTATGGCTAGAGATATGGACAAAATTTCCAAACACAACCTCACAGTTTTCTAAGAGCAAAATATCTGATGTAGTATCACTGGCTGTGAATGAAGCTTTAACTCTCTTATCCAAAAGCTGTGGAAAGATCTGCCATAGAAAGTAGCAAAGGGTCTTTAAGCACCATGCAAGAACTCCATTGCCATTGTACAGATGTAGTCCTGACAGTCAAATGACTGATGCTTCTAAGGAGGTCTTTGAAGACCACACTTCTAAGATCAAATTGAGCTGGCTGTACCATTAGGATTGATGTCTTTGAGGTGGCTGTACCTTATCCAGTTTTTCCTTGCCAATTCCCGGCTCATTCATGTCATGGAACGCATTTGGGCATCTTGGATGCAAAGGAGAATTCTTCATGCTACATCATACAATGGAACACTAGAAAATTGTGTGCACCAAACCTTGCGGCAACAGCTTGGGTAAGAAACATATATGGAGGAGATGCATGGTCAGGGATCCACATACTTTTGGCAATATGGTGTCCTGAATCTTCTTTTTTTTGACCTGCCACTCAGGCAACCATAAAAACACACCTGAACACACTTGGAGGTCAATGTTAATAGTGCAATTCTGTTTAGATGTAATAATTGGCTAGTATTACACAACAGGAAAGGAAAATAAGGCCATCCCTCCCCATCAAGGAACTGGGCCAATTGTAATCTCTTGGCCATGCATGACTATGGCATGGTCAAGATTTAAAATGTTGACATACCAATGATGAGATCTAATCTACACCATCACTTTGAAAGTCAAAGAAACAAGTCTTGCTACTGCTTTAGAAAAAGAGAATTCCTTCCAATTATGTCTGAAACCTCTCAAAGCCACATAGTTTGTCTCACTACAATCCATCAAGATTTAAACCAACTGGAGCCTTTTTAAGACTCATAGGCAGCCAGAAGACAAGGCATGTTTTTTTTTAGAGTACCTTCCACTAATGTATCCAAGCCAAATGCACCACACCATACCAAATCTTGGTCTATCTACACTTAACAATTAATGGTTCATCAAGCCCATGGACACTGAGATGTTCCAAACCTTATTAACAGTTCAGACCTTCACATACGCCATTACACCATGCATACCATATTAGTGCCACCCAAACAATACTCGTACAGTGGTAGTCTTAAGGTGATCCTTTACCAGTGATAGATTGGTTAGGATGATGCTAATTGATTGTCAATAGCAAAAAGATGGTCTACTGTCCTTAATAGTACACCTAGAGAGTGATTTATATGGTAGGATGTTCCTGATATCTATATATGCCTGTGTTTTAACTCTTATCATGTAGATATGAATCCTTGACTTTTCCATGTACTTGAATTGTGCTTGCTATCTCTCAAAGTTAATAAAATACAGAGCACACAGGAAAGAAAGAAAGAGTACCATAATCGTAATCGTCAACCAGATCTCACACTTTCTTTTTCTTATTCCTAAGAACTAATAATGAAGAACAAAAAAATATAAACAGCAAGAAACTTCTTGATTAACTTGTTAAGCCAGAATCACATGACCAAGTCACAGTCTGTTATCATTTGAGAAAGTATTTCCTCAAAATCTACCAGTATAGTCCTGTTTATTAATCCCAAATAGCTAAGAAGAAATCTTCCATTTGTTTAATTTGTAAAAAAACCTCCTAACAGATGAAGAGCAGGTGTAGAAAGTGAGGTGGAAAGCAGCTGTAACTACCTAGCATGTTAAACAGGAAGCTCTTTCTCTCCTTCTCACAGTTCAGGAACATGTTAAATCACAGATCTGAAGAAAATTGTCTTACTGGTGAGGGCATAGTTGGGATTTTCCAGCTCCATGCGTTGCATCTGTGCTCCCAGATAAACCTTGATATCGATGCCCTTGGCATTGGATGATGTGTTGAAGAACCTTGAGGGGATTTTAGAGGCAATGTCAGGCTCTTCACGGCCGAAGCCCAGATTGTACAGGATTTCCTCTGGGTCCTCTTCATACAGATCCAACAGCTCAGAGACACTGGGACATTAGAGAATACAGCGTTATAAAGTTATAAGGATTTTAATTCTGATCAAAATTTCATCAGTAAACCAAATGCCTCATTGTTTGGGAGTTCCAATCCAGATTATGCCATAACCACAGGGATTTTTTGAAAAAAATAAAAATTAAATAAATCTAGCCCTGCTCTAGGTGGAAAATCTAATCATGGTCAGCTGGGAGCCCACAAGAGGGCAGTTAGAGTCTTCACCAGGTGTGTTCAGCTGTACTATGATAGGCAGTTTAAAATACATGGTTGTTAATTTTACATATTGGAAGAAGATAGATAATGTTGTGAAGCGAAAAAAGCGACCATCAGGTATTGACACAACACAAGCTATCGTTTCATAACCATTTTAATAGTCACTTTTGATTGCATGCTCATAGTGTTGCATTATGCTAGACACAGCAATAGCAATGAAACGAAAAAGAACAAAGTCCAAGTGGCAAGAACAGGATAAGAGTATGAATAAGTGGAGTTCACTTCGGAGTATTTAGTTGTGTGTCAGTACCTGGACACGGTGCCGCTGCTCTTTCCCGAGCCGGTGGAGTTCATGCTCCGACTCTTCTGTCTGAACTGACTCCTCTTCTCCACTGCTTGCATGTCATAGTTACTGAGAGAGAGAAAGAAAAGAAAAATTGAGAACCACTCCTGTGCTGTGATAATTCGATAATTACTTGTTACTAACTGCTACTGCTGGCACTAGTGGGCGTGGCCTCTCAAGATTATGCTTTTAAGACGCCATGACATCACATCATGAAGTGCCATGACATTTTTCCACATAAAACAGGCTGCATGCTTCCTCCTGATAATATTTGGATGCGTGTGAAACATGGCATAGTTAAAATGCAGGATGTTCAGCAGTGGCCAGAAATAAACAACATTTTGACTGAAGATTACAGGGGGGTGGAGGGGGTTTCACAAACCCACAAGGCTGCATTCAGTTCCAGTAGTAACCGTAGCAGCCAATATGAAATCGTGTGTATTTTACTGTTGGAACAAAATCCGAGGAGATGATGGACATCCAGTTCCACGTATGCATGTATAAAATTTTTAAATGGAAAATCAGCGCAAACAGGAAATTGTGAAAATAAATTGTGAAAGTTGATGGATCTTTGAAATCCCATCCCTCAGGATGGGTCCAAGGATTCGAGCTAATCATTAAGAGTTGCCGTTTTGCTCTTTTCACAGCTAATTTGCATAAAAAGAAAAAAAATAGGCAAAATCGTGGTTTAGCATTTCAAACTTAAGCCAGGTTTAGGTTCATACAGACAACTACGATCCAGGAACATGTTTTATTTCCACTACTGTATTTGTAGCTATCCTGGGAGTTTTGCATAACCCTATGCTACCCTTCTATTGGAGGTTTTTAGCGGAGCTCACACATTAAAACTTCAGAAATCACTATCTTTAGTTACAATGGCACTAAATGGTCCACCAAGCTGCCACTGCTGGGCCCTCGAGCAAGGCCCTTAACCTTAACCAGTTGCATAAAATAAGATAAAAGTCACTCTAGATTTCATTTCAAATAGCAGAAATGTAAATCCACCAGTAGTTTTAGTCATATCATGCCTCACATATTCAACAAAGCCCACTGTTTTCAAATCAAGACCATATAACATTCTAAGGATGTGTGATTTTATTCTGTAGCGGCAAAATCATGGTCAAACTCGTACATTCCAAGAAAAGGAAAGGAATATTTTGCTTTGCCACTTGCAAACATGAACAATGAGACAGAAGAACAGGTGAAGAATGTAACTTAAAGGAGAAACATTGCGGAAGAATTCAATCATTAGGTATTAAATACCTGGGGTCTGGTTTGGCACTGCTGCTCTGGAGTAGGTTGGCTATAGAGAAAAGGAGACAGAAAGAAGTGTGAAGGAAAGATTCCATCAATACAATATCAAAAAAACAACATAGCTACCTACAGTAAGACTATTTCAACTAATACACAGTAACACTACTCCCATCCGGTATCAGCAAACCGTGTCATACACAATCTTTCCAGAAAATTCCATCTTCACCCTCCTTTCATGTCATTCCAGTGGATCTTACAGACACTCCTACAGTACATGTCCTCGCAAGTATGTTAGCAAGACTGCCCAAATTTACATTACAAATCAAGGACTGGGATCGGAAAGTGACAGATCTAACAAGGGATCTCTTTACACCTGCTTTCTCAGTTAGACACATTCTCATTCACCGTTACTTATCAGCTTGTCTACATCCGCTCTCAACTATCTACCTGTGGTTCAGCATGTCAATCATTTTTTATTTCTTTAAAGTCACAGGACCAACCAGAGTGTAGCATTAGAACCACGAGGGCGGGGTTTTGTCTGTATGGCAGATTGTTGCTAGCTTTCTGGCTCATTTGGCAGATTTCTTTTTAAATTATTTTTCAAATAATCAAACCGGACCTTCAATCACTGATATCATTGATTTTTACCACGATTCCGTCCCATTCAGACGAATTTGTCTCAAATCTCATTACAGTTTTCTCCCTTCATTAAGCCAAGTTTACTAGAACACTAAAGCCTGTAAATGGGTTCGATCGCTCTGGTTATGCTCTTGCTTTGCCCAATTTTGGACTAATAATTATTTCACATGTACAAAATGTTTCACTTCTCTAAACGGCAGCACTTACTGGGTAAGATTTACTTTCAGTTCTGCATTTCAGTCCTAACTAAAACACTAAGTCAGTAAGGAGGTGGTGCAAAAGGGCACGAGGGTGTGAGAAATGAAAAACCTTGATGATAATTATCATGTTGTGATCATTTGTTATTTGGTTACAATGCGAGTCAGACAGAAATTGCAGATGAATTAAAATAGAAGCATTAACTGTAGTTAATATTACAATATTTATTTAACTGAAAATGCGTTAAGCCACGCCTCCACTCTAATTCCTTTGGTGACCACGCTTAACCAGTCATAAATGGTTCTGATTTAACTTTGTTTTTAAACAAAAAAGAAAGAAAGAAAGAAAGAAAGAAAGAAAGAAAGAAAGATGTACAGTATTGAAAAGGTTTGTTTCTCTGAACCTTAGTTAAGAAGTTAAGAAACCTACAGCAGAAAGAATATTTTCAAGACAGCTTTATGCTATAGTTTTTATCGCTCAAAACATAAAATATGTATAACTTAGTAGTAGGCAGATGTACAGCCATGAAATTCCTGTTTCCTGTCTTGGAGAAGCAGAAGAATCCAAAATAAAATCCTACAATTCCAACATTAAGGGCTTGGACCCCTAAAACTGTAGCTGGTAGTGATATTCCATCACTTAAATCCATCTTATTTATTGTTTCGGTATTCATGTCTTACAGTACTTTTTTTGGTCAATTTTATATTTTAAGTGGTCAATTTTATATAACTTTCACTAAATTCATTCTTTAATCTTTTAGCAATGTTAAGATTTTATTTTGCTAATTCTTTCATCTAAATGCATTTCACTTGCAATATATATATATTAGATTATTGTCTTCAAATTTCCATAAAGCTCCAGTATCAAAAGATTCAGTTGTGTTTAAATGATTTTTCATATCATTTAGTGAACGCTTCATAAAGAAAAAAAAAGTTCTAATTTTTCGTTAAGGGAAATGTTACAACTACTTCTTCTTCTTCTACGAGCAAGAAAAAGACAAGACAGTATTTATTTTTAGTATATTCAGTGTTGATATGTAAACACATACCTTCAGCACCCAAGGACAAGTCATCTTCAAAGCTACAGCCATTCCTCTGTGGTCCTACAAAGCAAAGGAGGAAGAAAAGCTTTACCCTCAGCCATTGCTAAACACTAAATAAAACACTAACCCCAACACTAAACCTAGACGAAGAATTCTTCTCCATTTCTCAAAATCATGTTTCCTTACACCCCCACACAGTTCCTGTTCATGAATCAGCATGGACCGTCACTGGCTTATCTACAGAGCAATCTTATTGACCACACAGTCTTTGTGTGTGTGTGTGTAGGTCTTGACTCCAAAGTTCACAAGGAGTGGTGGATCAGAAAATGACTTATCCCTGATAGTTGCTGTAATCCAAACTAAATTAACAAATATACCAACAAGCAAACAATAAAACAACCAGAGAGTCACTGATGCTAGATGCTAGTTAATGCTGGAAAATCTCATGCTAACATTATGAGTCTAGGGTAGACAGAAAAGGACTCTGGCTCAGGATGAAACTGTCACTTACACTTTGAGAAAACACAGAAACCAGACACACTGAGCTCTGTCTTAGCTAAAGATAAATTTTTGTCTGAAGTAGTCCTTTAAACGTTGAACTCACTTCAATTTTACAAAATATATACAATCCAACTGCCACAGTTAAGTCATGTATATGTCTTTTTTTGCATTAACCTGACGGTTTTGTTTTATTATTTATTTAAATAAAAAAGGAATTTTTACGACATTGACAATTTTGATGATGATCAGCAAATTTAGCAAAATAACTAAGGTTTAGAGGGGTGGGACTTCTTTTCTGGAGTAGAAAATAAAGTACATGGTGATAGTAACTTCATCCTGCTCTTCGTCAAAAACAATTCTGCTTATGTATTCAAAGCTGCCGAATTCCTGAATCTGATTGGTCAAAAGGCACGGACTAATTTTCTTTTAACAACAGCTCTGACAGTAGTTCCGGCTGTAATTCAAATCACATTCAAATCACACGTTTAAATTAATGCGCTTGTTCAAATATCTTATCGTTTCCATAGCAACAACTTTCTGATATGGGTAAGTTTTCAGAACAGTGGAGTTCGTGACTTGAGGTTTTTTTTTTGTTTTTTTTTTGTAATATTTCATCCATGAATGAAAAGATGCTATAATGCCTGTACTTGTATGGACAAAATATATGCAACTATATACAGAAAACACTTATGAGTTTGTTTTTAATTACTTAAGAATTGTAAACATATAATTAGTATAATAGGAATGCACTTTAGGACATGAATGAGATGGTGACAGTATGGTAACTCTTTTTGCTTTGCCTTGGGTTACATTGCTTTGCATTGGGCTGTGTCACACTGTGATGTTGATTATTTTCCTTTATCAGCATGACCCCCAAGTGGTTTATTCCTTATACACACACCCATCCAGCCAGCCATCCATCCATCCATCCATCTACCCACCCATCGATCCACCCAACCATCCATCCAATCACCCACCCATCGATCCACCCAACCATCCATCCACCCACCCATCCACTCACCCACCCACCCATCCATAAACCCATCCATCCATCCATCCAACCAACCAACCATCCATCCATCAAAATGTATGTGATAATGCTATAGACAGAAGAACAGAAAGTCCAGGGTTTTTTTCTGGTGACCTGTGATAATAAAAACCTACCAATGATACTGCATCTATCATAAACCCCACCCACAAACTCCTTCAGAACAAGGGAGAAGCAAGTTCACCTTTTGACACCTGAACTCTGTGAACTGCCATCTGTTAACACACACACACGGACACACCCTTTCACTCCATACACTATTAATAATACACTGAAATAATCTCTCTGGTTGAATCTGACGAGAATGGTAAAGGTTATACATGTTATATATAGCGGCAGGAGAAAAAAGCCAATGGTGCACATTTCTGATTTAGATTCTATACACCCGCAATGCATGTCTGTTATACGTGGAACCTGATGACTCTGCTCACATGATATAGAGGTCTATAATACTAACAGGGGTTTGAACCTGAGCTAAACACTGAATGCTGAGATCCAACATCTGCATACTTATTTTAAATTACTGTAAGACTTGTACATTCGTTATGCATGCCGTTATTTCATACTAATAACTATTTCCTGATTCGGGAAAGGCATCAGTGCTTCGGTGCACAGTTCCCTTGCGTACTCAGTCACGTTAGATAGAAGATGATCGGATGTCTGCAGACTTCTGTCCCTATAGTCCAGCTGTCCATCAAACCCATACGAGCCTCTTCCCAAATCTGTTGAAAGCTGTCTAGAATGTCTTTGAATGCTGTAGTGTTCCAATTCAGTGGAACTAAGAGACTCAGACACTGTTCCAGCATGACAATGCTCCTGTGCACAAAGCGCAGAGCCCCATGAAGACATATATAATATATATGGTTACAGTTTGCCCTCCCGGTATAGACTTCTTGGTTTTAATCAGGGTATTAAACAGATACAGATACATGCATCATGTTGTTATGTACTGTAACTCCTACTGTTATGTATATGTGTGTATGTGGCAGCTTAGATGAAATAAGCTAAGGTAACACAGAACTTTATTAATACCAAAGGAAATTCTTTTGCCAGAGACTGCTTCAGATTAGACAAGAGAAATAAAGAGACATAAATGAAATACGCTACATATATACAAAATGTAGAGAATTAAGATGATATTGCACATGATATTGGGAAAGTGGTAGTTTAGTGGTTAAGGCATTGGACTACTGATCAGAAGGCTGTGAGTTTGAATCCCAGATCCACCAAGCTGTAACTGCTGGACATTTGATCAAGGCTCAGTTGTATAAAATGAGCTAAAAATGTAAGTCGCTCTGGATAATGGTGTCTGCCAGAAATGTAAAATATTGCATATGATATGATATTGCACATGGTATATGGATATTAATGTACATATTGGTTTAACCTAGTGGTTAAGGCGTTGGCCTACTGATTCAGAAGGTTGTTAGTTTGAATCCCAGGTCCACTAAGCTGCCACTGCTGGGCCCCTGAGCAAGGCCCTTAACCCTCAATTGCTCATTTGTATGAAATGAGCTAATGTAAGTTTCTTACATTATATATGGGTATAATATGGGTGCCAAATCCTGTAAATGTAAACATGTGTGTGTGTGTGTGGAGGAATACAAATACACTGAATTGCTTATGAAGAAACCTTCTGGCTTTCCCTGAAGTATTTATCATTATACCAAACCCCAAACAAGCACAGCATGACCTCAGAGCTCTCATCCAGATCACAGGAAACATTGTCATCATGTACATTCTAGCCAGGCACTACAAATGACTAGGTAATGATCTATTCAATTTCGTCAGATTAATAACAGGAAGCATGTTAAACGTCCATACTGTGCGTTTAGTAAGTATAAATACACGATAATTAACAGTAAGCCTTTATAATTACTGTGCCAAAGATCTTTCTATTGCTGACTGCAGACCATAAACCCCTCGAAAGAACAGGTTCAGCGTGTTCAAAACAAATTGTTTCTTTAATCTTGCGGTCAACGTGCTGCTATCTGTTCCAGACACTCCTTTTTCTCGTGAAGAGGTTTATTTACCACAACTGCAGCACACACACACACACACACACACACACACACACACACACACACACACACACACACACACACGTAGAGACATGTCGATATCCAAACATTTCATCAAGGGTTCACATCTGGGTTAGTTTAATGAATATAAAGTCCAGAAACTATAATCACATCACAATATATTTAATATACTGTACATTATCATAGAATATTATTATGATCATAGTATGATTAATGGTGTTGGTTTACTTTACAAGGCATCTTTATGAAATAAAGTTCTGTATTATTTTTTGGCCTGTTGTTTGTTAGTAGTTTAGGTAGAAATGGTCATTTGATTTGGTCAGATGTGGTTTTTTGTTTTTGACCACTGCTTAAGTAAAAGTACTCTAAAGTTACTTTAAAAGAAAGGTTCTTTTGTGTTGGTCTGTTCTTTGGAGAAGAATTTATTTATTTATTTATTGGAAATCATAGCTTGGGTGTATCATGACCGATGAAGGCATTAAAACGCTGAATGATATACACTGTAGGCTTACTAACAATCTTCCAGCAAATCAGCAGCAACAAACAAACAAACAAACAAACAAATAAATAAAGTAAAATAAGCTTAAAAAAAGCAAACGTATAAATAAAAAACTAAAACACAAATTAATAAATAAAGTGAAAAAGCAAATAAAAAATAAAACTAAAACACAAATAAATAAATAAATAAATAAATAAATTTAAAAAAACTCAAAAGTAAATAAATAATTAAGCTAAAAAGTAAATAAATAAATAAACAAACAAACAAACAAACGTGATTAATGACACGTTCATAAAAATAAACTAGAAATTAAAAAAAAAAAAACCCAAAAAAAACACAGTAAATAAATTCTAATATTAAACAATAATCGTTAAAAAAATAAAAAATTCTCAGACTATACTGCCGGAGTGAAAGCCCTCTTAAACAGCTTGCTTGGTGCCAGTGCTGAAATCAATTCCTGGTATAAAGGCTGCTTTGATTAATCTGACAGCGTTCTGGACACTGTGCTACAGTGGCCTGCTCGAACATGAGCTCCAGACTGAATGACTGCTAATGAGTAATAATTCTTTGACAGTTCTAAGGAGTGTTAAATATTACACAATCATGTTTATACTGATAGAGCTACATTATTAATTACTGACTGTAAAAAATCTGTTTGACCGGTCACTTGAATTGAACAGGTTTAATCCAAACCTCAACAACTCACAAGTAGGCCTATAAATAATGGGTTCTGTGGCTGGAAAATTCAGGAATGGCTCCAATAAACAGCCAGAATATTATTGAACACATTTATATAATGAGCCTGATATTTGAGTTCTTGTGCTAAGGAATTTGTTTTTCGCAGGTAAAGACATCTTTAGCTGCAATAAAGTTGGAGAAGCCCCAGTAACACTTTACCGGTTGGTTGAGTCTAAATAATTATTTTCCACCAGAATATTTTCTTCGTTTACTGAAAATGCTTCGAGTATGGCAGAGATTCTTAGCTTTCTGAAGCCTTTGACAACTTAATTCACACACAGAGAAGAGAAAAGACAACATCCAACCAAACTAATGCTTTAAATATGTACAGTATAATATTCTAGGTATTGTTTAGAGTCAATTTTTTAAATTCTTGACATTTCCACAATGACAGCGTACTACAGTCAACTCAACTCAAGTGTCTAGTCATTCAGAAGATGAAACTATAAGAACAGATTTCCACTAATATGAAAATAATGAAATAAATAAGTCAAAAGACACACTGGCTACGTGTCACATTTCCAACTTTCAGAACCACTCAAAAGCTCTGGCATCACTTTCACTATTTCTGGACCATTTATTTTTAAAAGTGTTGGCAACTGGCAACAATTCCAGCCCGGAGATATCCGATACATGGCACTCGGTCCAGATTTCCCTGACATTTTGTGTGAAATGCTACGGTTTATTGAAGGGGCCAGAAGGCTCGTCACTCTACATTCCAGCTGAGTAGTCAACATTTCTGTAAAACCCACCCACATTCCCCAAAAAAACCCAAAAAACCCAAAAATAAAAAAGAGCTTGCCAAACCGCTGTTGTGCTTTGCAACTGGGTCAATAATAATAATAATAATAATAATAATAATAATAATAATAATAATTATTATTATTATAGTTGTTGTTGCTGCTATTTTTATTATTATTATTAATTATTATTGTGCTAATATGTTTGTTCTTCATTAAGCAATAACTCCGCCCACAAAAAATAAAATAAAATAAATAAAAATAAATAAATAATTAAATAAACACTTACCAAAGCCACTGTTGTGCTTTGCAATTGGGTCAATAATAATAATAATAATAATAATAATAATAATAATAATAATCATCATCATCATTATTATTATTTTGTGCTAATATGTTCGTTCTTTATTAAACAGTAACATCTTCTAACAAGACAATGGTGAATTTTCAACCCACATTTTGTATGATAACATTATGGATGGATGGTAACAGTATCCATTAAGCACAAGCAAAACTCAACATAAACATTATTTATCTTGCCTTCAGGCCTCGTCCTGTCCCATTTTCATAGATGTTCGCAATTTCCATCACCTGCTTCACGCAAATATTAACTAAATACAACCGACTGAATTATTGCAGCTAGAAAAACCCTCTCTGATGTGGAACTAAATCAGACACCTTACACAAACAGACAGAAGAAAATGACAAACTAATGATCTGTAAGGAACAGCCAGGAGGACATTTATTTCATGTGAAGCTCTAAACAGGTCAGGGGACTAGTGATTACAGGAAGGGCTGCAGTCCAAGGAACAATAAGACTAACAGGACAAACACTGAACTAGGCTGGAGTAGTGAAGGTGGTATGACCTGTGAGGACAATATTGTGACAATATTGTGGCAGCGCTCATATACAAGGGGAAAGAATATTCTAGAAGATACGGTGCTGAACAGAAAAGGTCACACATTCTTCAGTCTTCTGATTGCTTTAAAGCAGTGACAAGCATGAAAGATAGCACTTTAAAAATGCACACAATGCATATGTGCACACACACACACACACACAATTTCACACGTAGCTCGTTTTAACTTGCACCCATCCCAACCTCAACAACCAAAAGAAATATAAAAGTCTTATAAAGCTTATGGTTAAAAAAAAATCAGATAAATAGATCAAATAAATAAACAAACAAATAAATATATAAATAGCAGAAAAACAGTTCTGCTCACCTTTGGTTGGACTGTTGGACTGCTCATCCAGAGACGCTCCAAGAGGAGTCCTAAAGTGTGCACACACACACACACAGAAACAGAAACAGACACAGGCAGACATACAGAGTGAGAGACACAGAGAAACAGAGAGAAAGAGAGTGTAGAGAGACACAGACACATACACAGAAGCAAGAGAGAGACACACACAGACCGAGAGAGAGAGAGACATGCAGAGAGCGTTAGACACACAAAGAAAGTGAGACACAGAAAGAGTGAGATACAGAAAGAGTGAGACAGAGAGAGACAGTGACACACAGAGAGAGACAGAGAGAGACACACACAGAAGGACACACACACACACAGACATGCAGAGAGAGTTAGACAGAGACAGAGTGAAACACAGAGAGTGAGACAGAGATTGAGACACAGAGTGAGTGAGACACAGAGACAGACAGACAGACAGACACACACACAGAGAAACACAAATGTAACACATGAGATCATGGCATTGAACTGATTAAAAATTGATGAAGCTGACGTTTCAGTGAGCTGCAAAAATATTTAGACAAGGACCTGTGAGGTTTTATTTACACAGGGCTATTCTTCATATCTTCTACACTTCACACTACAAAAAGCACATAAAACTAATGTCACATAAATACCGCAAAATAAGATTATTATAATAGGAGAAATATAAGATCCCACAAATATGAATTCATTCATAGATAAAACGGAGGTCTATCTGAGGTTTTCTCCAGAACAAACAGGACCTTTGCTCTCTCCAAGCTCTCCTGCAAACCGAACCTTCGGCTAGAAATACGCTACCGTATCATGCACATATCATATACCTTTTATTTTTTTTTTTTGAATAAAAATCAGCATGAAAGAAATTTGTACAGCTTTCTTCACTTACACACTTTGGGCTCGTTCCAAATGATAAAAACGTCATCTTTAATAGACCGGAGTTTGGATTCAACAGGTTTCTGTGTATAAGGAAGTGGCAAAATTCCTGTTCATGGCAGGTTTATAAAAGGTCCAAAGGCGAGGACGATACGACACACATCGTATCGACGAAGCGGATGCTGTATATAAATACATACACACGTATATACACAGTATAAACAGAACATACTATACACACACAAGCGCCCCAAAAACAAACAGCTGTTCCAACCTTGAAGGTGTTAAACACACAAGAGGAACTGAGACACCACAATAAAACTCGATTATCTTTCATTCTACATTCGAATGACAGCAAGATTTTAACGTTAAGTGGCTAAGTGGAAAAGTTTGATCTCTGGCAATGAAAGTCAATCACTCACACACACACACTCACACACAGACAGAGCAAAACATCAACACACTTCCAGCATGCATACACACACACACAACTGTTTAATATAAACACTTACAATATGCTGCTTTCGCTCTCAGAATCCACTTTCATCCAGACACCTGCATGTGCGAGTGGCGTGAGAAAACAGGCAGCATGAATGCACACACACGCACACGCACACACACACACACACCTCAAAGACTAAGAATAAACTCCTCTCCTTTCATACAATGGCTCCTGAACCTCGGGATCAAATTCCTGCATATCGATAAAACTTCAGGATTAACAGATATCCAGAAAACTCCAGAGAAATGAGAAGCACATGTCTCCTCTCTCTCTTTCTCTCCCTCTCTCTCTCTCTCTCTCTCCCTCCCTTCCTCTCTCTCTCCCTCCCTCCCTCCCTCCATCTCTTTCTCTTTCACTCTCTCTCTCTCTCTCTCTCTCTCTCTCTCTCTGAACTGAACAGGGAAGAAGCACTGCTAGCATGGGAATGTTTTATTGACCGAGTGTGGAGCGGGCACCGTCGTGCAAACATCACCCCCTCCGCTCGCTCTGTGTTTGTCCCAGTCACATGAGGAAAAGGGAGATTTACGTAATTGTGTTCTAAAGCAGCCGAGGAAAGCGAGAACTCGAAGGACTGAAAAATCTAGCTAGCTCTTACTTCACATCACTTTCAATAGCTTTTATTAAATAATAAAAATTTACACACACAGTACCATTAAGAGTCTATAGGTAGACTGTTCAAGTGGTTTGTAATCATGAGGTGAGGATAACACACAACTACACAAGCATACACACACAACTACACAAGCATACACACACACACAACTACACAAGCATACACACACACACACACACACACACACAACTACACAAGCACACACACACACACACAACTACACAAGCACACACACACACACACACACACACACACACACAACTACACAAGCACACACACACACACACACACAACTACACAAGCACACACACACACAACTACACAAGCACACACACACACAACTACACAAGCACACACACACACACACACACACAACTACACAAGCACACACACACACACAACTACACAAGCACACACACACACACACACACACACACACACACACAACTACACAAGCACACACACACACAACTACACAAGCACACACACACACACACACACACACACACACAACTACACAAGCATACACTCACAACTACACAAGCGTACACACACACACACACAACTACACAAGCACACACTCACAATTACACAAGCATACACACACACACACACACACACACACACACACACACACACAACTACACAAGCATACACACATGTACATGGATGCACAGACAACTACACAAGCATAAACACACACACACACACACACACACACACACACAACTATACAAGCATACACACACACACACGAATACACACACAACAACACAATCACACAGGAATACACACACAACACAAGCACACACACATACACACATACATGGATGCACAGACAACTACACAAGCATACACACACGTACATGGATACACACAACTACACAAGCACACACACAACTACACAAGCAGAAACACAGGTGTGCACAAACATACAAGGATAAACACGTATATACAGATACACACATGACTACACAAGCATACACGCATATACACATGACTACACAAGCATACACACACACACGACTACACAAGCATACACACACACACGACTACACAAGCATACACACACACATACGGATACACATGACTACACACAACTACACACACACACACACACACTCACACACACACAGAAACTTGTAGCAGTCCAGCAGAAGAGCACTAGTTCCATTTTAGCGAAGAGGAAATCAAACCTTGGCCACTTTACAAGAACCACAAAGCCGTTCACATCTCCGTCTGAAACCAACAGCGAATCAGAGGCACAAAACCATCCAGAGAGAGTTTTTCCATCCCGGGTCCTGACAGAATCCTTAGCTCCGAGCCAGCGAGCCGTATTCGAGTCACACCACAAACATTAATCCTACTGACAACATTTACATTTGAATGCAGCCGAACGGCGTTATGTAAGGGTTCGGGATCCTACCTGCATTCTCTCAGCCAGCTCGCGATGTTGTTAGGGATCGGACCTAAAAGAGACAAAAAGAAAAAAGAAAAAGAAAAGAAAAACACATGTAAAGGAAGTTTACAAAGCAGGCCACAATCCCACGAGCAGCATCCTGTTAGAGTTCCCACAGCCAAACACAACAGCTACACACACACACACACACACACTTAATTTGTTTGTCACATGAACCCGATTTAAGAATTAATCAAATGAAATCACAATTTTCAGTCAAGACATGTTTAATATAGCTTTGTTTTTCACCGGAGACGCACAGATTCTATAGACAACCAGTTTAGCATTAGCATTTGCTGCATCACACAAATCTCGCTGTCGAAACGTGAAAAGACGGAGGGAATGATGAAGGATTTTGTGGAATTCTTTTCATTGCAGTTGAGAAAGTCGGGGTCAGAGCACAGGGGCAGCTATGATACAGCACCCCTGAAGCAGAAAGGGGTTAAGGGCCTTGCTCAATTGCCCAACAGTGGAGCTTGGTGGTGACCTGTTGCTCTAGAGGATTGACAGATTCCTGAGGACAGCGCACGGTCATCTGTTTGTTCAGCCAAAGCAACACTCAGACTAAACACATCCAGCCAGTAGAAAAGTCAAGTCACTGAAGGGGAAAGGGCAGGGTGTGAAAGACACATTTGTTTTTTCTGCTGAAACTTTGCTTTGGGTTGATTTTACACTATGTAGGTAGACGTAGATCTGTGGACTCCACCAAGGACCGGTGTCTCGGTAACAAAATGGAGGAATAGCGGACACAATGGACTTGTTGTTTACTAGCTGGTGCTTGCTGCACATTTAATCTAGAAAAGGAGTCAGATATCTAACGCTAACCCTACATTCTGTCTGAAATCAGACCTGGAGAAGCCTTGAAACCTTGAACGTGTCACATGATCAGCGAGTCTACATGTACAAGTTCTGTCTAAATATTTTATGCCCAGAGTTTGAACAGTGCTGAACTGCTCCCTTCGGCCTTGAAGCTCCAGGACAGTTATGAACACGTCTTGGATAACCAATGATATCTAAGCTTTGGGATGAAATTCAGTTTCTAACTCTGCAACACTCAAAACTTCCTCTCCAAAAACATGGCAGAGACTGAGAGACTGATGTAAAGAGTAAAGGAGAGAAGAAACCTCAAAAAAAAAAAAGTTTTATTAGCCCCATGTGAATGAGTGTAAGAGCAAGATGGACAGGGAGAGGGTGAAAGAGAGGGTAAGAGAGAGATGGAAAGAGAGAAATACTGGAAATAAGGGGGATGATGGGGCAGAGATAAAGATGGAAAGATGGACAGAGAGAGAGAGAGAGAGCGCAACATGGACAGGGAGAGCGAAACAGAGGGTGAGCGAGAGATGTAAAGAGAGAAAGACTGGAAATAATTGATGGGGGGCAGAGATAGAGATGGACACAGAGAGAGAGAGAGAGAGAGAGAGAGAGTCATATACCCGTCTCAGAGGTTGCTCCAGGTTTGTTGTTGTTATTAAGAGGTTCTTCTGATTCCGGGGCCGGCCAGGACTCTCGACTCTGTGCCCATGCCATCCTCCTCATGGTGGCAGATTTCCAGGGGTGATCCCTGCCTGCCGGGGGCAGCTCACACTCCTCCATGTCCTCCTAGGACACTACAGAGGGAGACTAATCACCTGTATGAGGAGAGAGACAGAAAGAGAGAGAAAGGGACAATAAGTAACCTACTCAAACACACACGCACACTCCTGTGTGTGTTTCTCATTCATTTACTTACATACATGTACTTAATTATGAGTATAATTATTACAAAATCCATTGTCTCCATGTTGTAAAGTGGACACTCCGTGTTAATCACAACAGTTCTACTTCCTGCAATGCTTTGGCAACACTGTACATGTACACGCGTTTCCTGTATTTACACCACCGCTCATATTCCCCCATTTACCTGGACTCTTAGCTGCAACTGTCCAACAGGAAGTGGCTGTAAGCCGTCTAACCAGGTGAAGTGACAAACACACCGCCTTCTTTCTCACTCTTCTTCCTCCTTGTCTTAATAGTAGCCTACTGAATGTGTGGTAGCTGGTTTGAGTTGCCAGGTATTTACACATGCATCAATATTAATTTGTAAGAATAAAAAAAAAAAGAATAAATAAACCTCTCAGATCTTATAGTTATACATGGCTGAATTCTCAAGCTAGCCCTTTTGGGATGGAAGTACTACATATCTGGCAACCGTGCATAAAGTTTCTTTTCCCTTTTCTTTTTTATTTATTTTTATTTGTAATAATGTATAATGAATTTTCGGAAGCTTGATACAAACACTTCCGAATTACTAACATTTTGAAATTCAAGCTGCCACATGAAGGAAGTCCCATTCAAAGCAGCCGAATTTGTGTGTCAAATCTCACTAAAGGTAAACCTTGCTTCATTTGGCGAAATTCAAAAGCGGGAATGCAAAACCAAAAAAAAACACTGATGAATTCAATGGAAATTTCTGGAGTGTTTATTGAGTTTATTGTGTACTTTAGTGTATTGAGCCCTCGTTGTTGCTTTTGCGTTAGGCTTTAATCGTTCCTTGTTGCGCTTAATGACAAAATTTCCCCTCCTTGGGGATTAATAAAGTATTCTTTTACTACCACTGAGAGCTTAACAAGAAGATGTTCGGGATTTGGAGGAATGTGTGGGAAAATCTGATGGATTTAAAGATAAAATATTGTTTGATGTTTGACTTTTTCGTATTTACGTCGAATTCTTGCCTAGCTAAGAGTTATTTCCTGACACAGCCCTCCATGTGATTTTAAAATGAAAAGGAAACCGTAAAATAATAAACAGTCATTAACCCTTTTCACCATTACACCGGTGTTACATTCCACCAGAGGAACAGAAATGGACTCATGGGACATTTTCAATCAGTATAAATAAATTCATTATTTTATGGTCTGATCTAATCTAAGTCAGGACTCCGTTGGCTCTCAGTGTGTTTTAGACTTTTGTTTTTCCCCTCTGGTGGATATCCTTACACAGAATTGTAGTGGTTGAAGATTTTTAGGTGTTTTCGCTGCTTCTTAGATGAACAAGCACTTCAGAGAGCAGAAATGGGTTCGATATCCAACATTTACTTTCTGTGGGAAAACAACCGTTTTCAAACTTTTCTATGAAGATACAGCTCCTTGTAGGCAAAGTAAAAACAGAAATACTACAAGTTCTTAAATCCCTGAGTGTCTACTTTCATACAAGCTTCATATCAAGCTCCACTTACATGACAAAAGACATTCGATGCTGGAGCAAACTCCATTTTTGGGCTATGGGTATGGGCATTATACATGCAAAAGATGACCTATATTTTAGAAAGCCTGTAATTATGTGAAGAGTTTTCCCCGGCGAGTCTGCAAACACATCTAGACTTTTAAAGAGTATTTTCTACTGTTTCAGACGACAAAATACGGCATAAAAAAAACAGACTGATTATGAGTCATATTGAATAAAGAAGTAAGTGTGTGCTCCCTCCTCCTCCGCCTCCTCCGCCTGCTCATGCCTTTCTCTGTTCTTTCGTCACGTTAATAACGAAAGTTACAGCGAGAAATGTGGCATCTTGAATCACGCTTGTTTAGCAATAAGATCGTTTAACTCTGACAGCACACCCAACAGCAATGACACAGAGATACACAATCAAACCAGTTCAAACCGATGAGTTTGTTAAGAACATTTCACAGACGCCCCCGCACTCTGGAACACCACAACAGCACCTTATTGTCGGTTTCTGACACAGAACATGAGCCTGAGTGCAACTTACGCATTTCAAATGAATTGTTAAATGTCAAGATGTCATTGGTTCAATAAGCTCTACTTAATGAGCTCTATTATAAACACACAATGTTGTTCACGTGAAGTCTAATTAATATTAATAACCAAACCAGAAACTACAGGGTTAAAGCAGAAAGAAGAAGAATTTATATAATAAACTGCATATGGCATACAATCTAAAAGTGATGTTATCGTTACAGATCTATAGGAAATAATCTAGAAATTTTATTTATAATTTTAAATATATAAAATAGCTGATAAGTGTCCTGGTGGTCCAGCAGCAGGATCCTGTGCTCTCATTGCTGTGGCCTGGGTTTGACTCTCAGACAGGGGGCTAACCCAAACACAGAAGAGATAACTCTTAGTGTGGGGCCCAAGCCTGGATAAAACAGGAGGTTTGCGTCAGGAAGGACATCCGGTGTAAAACCTGTGCCAAATCAAAATATGAGGACCGAATGATCCGCTGTGGTGACCCCGAACAGGGAGCAGCCAAAACAACAACAACATATACAATAGCTGACAGCCTATTATATATAATTATAATACTTACTCAATTCTAACAGGCTCTTATAATTATTATTAATTAATAATTAATGCTTAAGCATCACCTGACGTCTATACCCATCCCATATCCGGATACTGTTTCTCTAAAATCTACTTAACCTAATTCTTTTAATTTCAACTGAAATACATAAATAAATAAATACATAGAAAAATCACTTACATTAAAAATACAATAAAGTCTAACTATTATTAATTATCAAATAATATTACTTAATTAAAAAGTCTCATTAGATGTAAAAAAAAAAAAAAAATATCCAATCCTTTCCAAATCCAGTCTCACGATCGTATATAACTTTTCTTTTCTCTGATATCTGGAGCTACATTCATGAAGTTAAACAGCCAGCGATTTTATCGCTGTACTATGAAGACATCAGTGGGTGGGCCTACTACTGGTTGCCATGGTAATAACATTTACCAGTTTAGTGTCGCAACTAGTAATCTATTTGATCGCAAATGAATTTTCTTTGCGGCTAAAATGAAACCTTGTGTAGAGAGATTCAGTGTTTGTGTATAAAATTCAGCAGTGTGTATTAGCATCATGTCCTACGAGATGAAGGAGAAGCAGCGTGTGATTTGTCACGGACTACGTGTGCTCTTCACTCCCCTCTATACCGACTTGCACCATATTTGCATAAAGTTCAAGATTTCTCAATTTCGTCACGGCTCTGATGTGGAGACGCCCACTTCTAGTCTCCAACACTCTCTGTCACTCACATCACTGTCTCTTCACTTTGTCGTTGCATCAAGTCATCATATTTTTTTCTGACATCGAATCTTAATAAACATGTATGTTATTTTAACATCTAAACCTTTTGTTGACAGCGACAGAAATCCTTTCATGCGCTGATGTGTATCTATAGAATACCTTTTTACACTTTTCTGGCCCCATCCTTCAGAATGTCTTGCGCTACAATCTGATCGGCTGTCTGATTTTTCAGCATTCTGGGCATTAACGTCCAGAAGCATTTGTGGCTTTTTGAAGCAATTTGATTAAAAAATGAACAAAAACAACACTGATAGAAACAGATTATTAGTGGGTTTTTGTTTGAAGGCGAGTAAACAAGACAATACAGCTAAAGAGCTGGAGGAAAAAACTCACATAAAGCACCGAACCGTCAACAGAAGCTAAAGATTCGTCCTAATCTGGATTCTGAACCCGAGCAGAATCCCAGTCTGAATAAAGAGCATTAATAAATACACTCTCGAGTGAAGTAGTACTGAACATCTGGAGCTTCTTATGTCGAATTACGGTTTAATCACTAGTTCTGCTGCAGCCCAAACAAAACCATACAGCATAGTAATTAAAGAAAGAGAGAGACATTTCGGTGGAAGTGATTGCTTTCAGATCCTAATGAGACTCCAAAGAGACTTAATAAGAGGTTTAAGAAAGCAGACAATTTTCTTTTACCGGATTCACTCAATATTTAACAGTAAACATTTTTCCAACCCATGATTTGTAGTACTTGGTAAGATTTAAAGTGTAGAGGATTTAAAATAAAGCCTCACTTACTGAAAAAAAAAAAGCCAAAAGTCATCAGGATTAAAAACGTAATCAGTAATTATTATATTTCTGTAGAATAGAGTCGTTATTATACAGCGGCACTGATCTGATAATGCTGCAAAAATCTCGATGACGTACAAAAGAACAGAAGATTTAAAAACAAGAAGAAATTGATTTATAAGCTGAAAGCTTCTTACAGATATTTCTGAAGTTTACAGTGACTTCCATGAACTCGAGTCAGGCACTAATCCGCCTCAAGAAGACAACAGATATGAAATAATAGAAGAGATGTTGCTGCATTCCTATACATGTCTAGTCTTGCGTTTTGTTTTGTTTAACCTACGATGAAGCTCTTTATGACACACACAATCCCACACACACAGCCGTCATCAACATCATCATCATCTTCATCGCTTTATTCACTCCAGCTTGTCACAAAACAGTCTTTTTCTCTCCACACGCATGACATGACACAGATGTTTGTTTCAGGGCATTACGGCGATTCTGAAAAATTTAGCGAGCATGATGGTCCTGGTTCGGATTGAAAGTTTTCAGGAGAACGAGACGAGATATTAAGCTGGATGATAACAAAAAGAGACTCACCACAGACATGTGCAGAAAGTCAACACATCTGATGAAGTGCTCGCAAAGTGAGTAACGTGAGCCTCCAATTCAAAACGAGATTAAAGGAGAGAGAGCAAGAGGGAGAGAGAGAGAAGGGGATAGTGGGAGAGTGGGATAGAAGGAGTCGGGCAGGAAATGTCTGTTTAGCTGAAAGATTACACTCGGGTGCCGAGTCATTTCCTGTTTTTAGATGGTCACTTATTTTTTCTCGAGGAACTGGACACATGCGATCAAGCGGGACGTGTTTATCACTTGACTGTACAATCTCTCAGGGATCACAGAGAGCGCCTATTCTTAGACTGTGGCTATTTTCAGGGTGATTTTCATAAATAAGCAGGAAGTGAAGTGCTCGGTAAACAGAAGCTAGTTGATGAACACGCTGGAAAGGCACAAGGCATGTGGAGGTGGAACGGGACAGATGGCACACGGATAACAGTAGCGCTTGTTTAAATACAGCGGCGTCATTTCAGGAACTGACAGGGACAAGCGACATCATGACAACACTGCGATAAATAATAATAATAATAATAATAATAATAATGATAATAATAATAATAATAAATAGTTGCTAAAAATATTTTACAAATGTTTTTTTTATTCTAATTTTCATTTTAAAATATATACAGCTTGTTTTTGAGAGCTTTAAAAAATTCTCACAAAAGTATATTTTGACTATTTAATTATAATAATTAAATTAATAGTTTCATTAATTGTATCATCCAAAAACAAAACATCCAATCAACAAAAAAACAAAAAACAAAATAAAAACTGAGGAAAAACTAGCCTGAAAATGTTCCAATTTAGCCAATAAATAATTCATGAATCTTATTTGAATTCTTTCACATTTTCTCGAAAGGCTCAGTTCTGCTTAAATACACTAAAATATTATGAAATAGAACTCATTCAAACAAAGGAGCTACAAGGTCAGGGCTGGACAAACCTGAAACTCATTAGCTAGGCTAAAAATGTGGCGGCTTGCGTAACGTCAGAAAGATAATTTGCTACGGTAGTTAGCACTAGGTTAAGAGTGACAAACGAGTGTATCTGCAAATAAACAAAATTTCTAATGTAGCATATCATGTATTCATGCTTAATAATCAAAATAAATAACAACAAGCGGGGAACATTCCGGTATTGTATTTTGTCGTGAAAGATTATTTGAATCTGATTTCTGTGTGTGTGTGTGTGTGTGTGTGTGTGTGTGTATGTGTTTGGGAGTCATAGGACATCACTTTTTACTTTGATCAGTTTACTCAGTGTTTCCTGATTCTGGAAACATCATCCCTCTTCCTGCATGCTAATTAACCCACCTAGCAAAAGCATTCCAGCAGCAATCCTGTGATGTTCAGAGATGTTTGGAGCGCAGGAGCTGACTAGATACGGAAGCATATGCTTTCGGTAAAGGCTCTGGTGTACATGGTACCACTATGAAGCACAAACATACCAAATATTAAAGCTTTTGTTTCCCAAAAATCAATGTGTAGTGTTAAGCCGTGAGGTACAGATACACAAATACACTGGAACACACACTAACACACTCTAACACACTGGAAGACACACTAACACACAGGAACACATACTAACACTGGAACAGACACTAACACACTCTAACACAATGGAACACACACTAACACACTGGAACACACTAACACAATGGAACACACACTAACACACTGGAACACACACTAACACACATTGTATTGTATTTTGGTACAGATATGTGTTGTGTATTGTGTGTACGTTGGTCCAGGTTGGTCCACCTTATGCTCTAGTCAGAACTTTTCTGCTGCTCTGTCTGTAAACATTACCACTTCCGCCTGAAGATCACGCCAATAATGGTGGCAGTTTAAAGCTGGGATGGAAGCCAGTGCCAGCAGCTTCGATTTTGCAGGTTGTGGCTGCATTTGTGTTTGAGAAGCTGTTTTGTGTTTTGACAATTCTGGTTTTAAACTTTGCTTGTCTGCTGGTTTGTTTCCTTTTTTTTTTCTTTGTTTTTTTCAGGGTATTAAATTGTTAAAATAGACCCAGAGATCCAGGCTACTGATTTTTTTTCCTGCCATTAACCCGAATTCTGCATACAGTTTAAATGAAGTTAAATCGCGAATGAATTCTGAAATCAACGCTGATGCTCATACATAAAATTTGCTCTTGGTTACACAAATCCACTTGGACTATAGACAGTTATAGAAATCACACTTTTTTTTTTTATAAATCACACTCTCTGGTGTCATGCAGATGAGGATGAGGTTTCCTTTTGAGTCGGTTTCCTCTTAAGATTTCTTCCTCATATCGTCTCAGGGGAATTTTTTCTCACCACAATCACCTCAGGTTTGTTCGTTAGGGACGGACATCAATTTAACTTTGAAATGTATTTCCCTGTAAGGCTGCTTCGAGACAATGACTATTGTTAAAAGCACACAACAAATAAAACTGAAATCAGTTGAAAGTAAAGTGGAACCTCGGCATAGGAATTGAATTCTTTCTGGAGGCGAGTTCTTAAGATAAAAATTTTCCCATAAGAAATAATGCAAATGCAGATAATCCGTTCCAGCCACTCAAAAATATTACCGATACGAAGCGTATGTAAACTGTATAGCTGCTTACAAAGAACTGACCCGAGCCAAGCATTCCGCATGTCCCCACAGGAAGTCGTGCCACCAAGCTTAGGCTAAAAATAGAACAGAACAACAAAAAAACGCCCGAGAAATCACCTAGCTTTTGAGCGCAACACAGCGATGGTATCGTGGGTTGACTCTTTCCAAACAGTTTTCGCTGACTAAAAGAAAATTTGTTAAATTAATAATTGGCCTTCCAATGACGTAAACAAGTTTTGAACGTCTCCCGAATGTACGTGCAACTGAGCTGCCGTTCAATTCGATTCGATATTTGCTTTGTATGCCGACGCAAATTTCTTGCAAAATTTTAATTCTTAAGGTGAAAATTTATAAGGCAGGGTATTTATGTCCTGAGGTTCCACTGTATGAAGTCCTGTTTAACTGTTAAACAAGTCTCTTAGACCAAACATTTAAGCAAGCAGTTGAACGATGATAAACCGGGGCCGTCAACTTCGCTAGCTTATTAGACTCCTAGCTCCAGGGCGACCAAACATCTTGAATGAATAAAAGAAAAGAAAACTGGCCAAATATTCGTTTCTTCTCAGTACAGACACAAGTATACTCATGTATCTGATAAATCAGTGAGCTTAAGTGAGCTTATTTATAAAAAAGGTATATATCTCCACTGTTCATGACAAGATGGAAGGTAAGAAAAGCACTGTCGTGTTCCAGTGTTGATCTCCTTGCCTGCGAACACCAGTGCTGTGTCTTAACTTGTGTTTAATCAGCAAACACGAAACACGTCAGAGCTTTTTGTTTCACTGACTCTTATCTTCGATTTCTGTTCCGAGCGAACGAAAATCAGTCTTGAAAATGGAGCCATTGCAGTGGAAAAAGGACCAAGGAAGGAAAGGCTGTAGAGACTGGATCACAATCTGGCTTCATTAACGTTTAATCCGGTTTAATGCTTCGATGTGTTTGCAGGCACTTGAAGAAAGCTATGCTAATAAAGAAGCTTGCTGTTTTGCTTTTTACAGATGTTTTGGATCAGTATGTATCAAATCTGTTTGTTTATTCAGGGTATAAGGATGTACAAGGTACGTTTTCGATGACGTTTTCATCTCTCGGAAAGGAGTTTCTGTTCATTCTTCCTCAGAAAATCAGGTTTCGGCTTGGGGCAAAAGCACGTCGAAATATTTAAATACATTTCAGAGTCTGAAATCCAGTGTAGGCTTGAAATCCTTCTTTATAGATGTCTTTATAATTCTTCTTTATACAGTGTTGATGAGAACAAAAGTGACGTGTAAAATACACAACAATCACCGAAACATTTTTATAAGTTATTTATATACTGGCTGTTTGCTAAAAGGAGGAGTTACATAAGGATGCTAGCGGCTAGTCCGTTTGAAATCTGTAAAGCTAATATTCTTCTCTTCTGCAACTTCAGGTGACTAGCAATAATTAGCAGTTCCTCCATCTTGTTTTTCTCAGAAATGAGAGAGCACAGCACCGCCCACTCGATTCTTCTGAATCATTCTTACGAAGTTCAAAAAGTCAAAGTGTGCCAGTTCAGATGAAGTTGATGTGAGGTGAAATTATCCGTCGTATTTTACCCGTGTTCTTTCCCAACAGCTAGGTCATGAAGAATTGTCTGTATGGTGTGAAAGTAGACTCCAGTGGATGACGCTGCAATCTTCTGAATATTCTACTGACACACACTTTCAACAGCAACAGAAAACACTGCCAAAAGAAGTCTAGTACAGCTTGACTGAAGCTAAATTACTGTAACGTTTATAGAAAATTAGACGATTCTTATAAAGTCAAAAACAGTGCAAGCTAACCACATTTCACACACTCTCGTCAAACCAAGAGCAGTAGTTCACATCACACTCAAAAGCTTCATGCTCCACCACTTCCTTTTACACTTAAAGATAATTTAAGACTCTACAGCCCATGTTAAGGGTAGACACACACACACACACACACACACACTCCCTACATCAAACAAGCGTTACCAAATTAGGTACGATTTATTCTGGAGCATTGTGTTCAGACCCGGTCTTGGCAAATAACTTGCACCTGAAATGAACAAGATGTCTCACCCTTACACACATTAAATACATGGACAGCAGAGCCACACACATCACCAAAGAGCAGTGAGAACTGCATGTCTACAACAGAAGAGATAAATATGAACACACAAACACACACACACACACACACACACACACACACATGCAGAAACACGCGCACACACACACACACAGATACAAACACGGACACATAACACGCACACAAACATGCCAAGACACACAAATCCGTGCGGGGGGACACACTCACACACACATGCATGGACAAACACACACACAAGCAAACACGAACACACACACAAGCACACATGGCCACACACTAACACGCACAGACACACACAAACATACACGGACCCACACAAACATACACGGACCCACACAAACATACACGGACCCACACAAACATACACGGACCCACACAAACATACACGGACCCACACAAACATACACGGACCCACACAAACATACACGGACCCACACAAACATACACGCACAGACACACAAAAAACATGCACAGACATGCACAGACGCACACACACACACTAACACACACGGACACACACACACACAGACACACAGAAACACGCACAGACACACAGAAACACGCACAGAAACACGCACAGACACACAGAAACACCACAGACACACAGAAACACGCACAGACACACAGAAACACGCACAGACACACAGAAACACGCACAGACACACAGAAACACCACAGACACACAGAAACACGCACAGACACACAGAAACACGCACAGACACACAGAAACACGCACAGACACACACACACACACCCCAACCCACATAGACGCACAAAAAACACGCACAGACACACACACAAACGAGCATGGACAAACACACAAGCAGATACAAACACACACAAGCAGACACAGACACACACACTAACATGCACGGGCACACAGAAACACGCACAGACATACACCCAAACCCACACAGACACACACCCAAACCCACACAAATATGCACGGACACACACCCAAACACGCACAGACGCACATGCACGGACACACACAAACACACAATGGACACACACACAAACACACACGGACACACACACACACAAGCAAACACGCTCGGACACACACACACAAGCAAACACGCTCGGACACACACACAAGCAAAACACACAAACATGCACACACACACACGCACAGAAACACACACACACAAACACACACACACAAGCAAACACGCTCGGACACACACACACAAGCAAACACGCTCGAACACACACACAAGCAAAACACACAAACATGCACACAGACACAAACGCACAGAAACACACACGCAAACACACATGCACACACACACACACACACACACACACACACACAGACACAGCTAAAAAAGACAAAAAAGCAAAGTTTTGAAGTTCTGTATAAAGTTCTGAAAGCTTGTATAAAGCTCTGAAAGCATGTAAAAAAAATTCTGAAGGTCTGTGTAAAATTCTGAAAGCAGGTGAAAGGTCCTGAAGCTTGTTTAAAGTCCTAGAAGCATGTGTAAAATTCTGAACGCTGACATCCTGAAAGCTGGTGTAAAGTCCTGAAAGCTTGTATGAAGTTCTAAAGGTCTGTGTAAAGTCCTGAAAGACACTAAATCAGATTTTATCTGGATCTGGCTCATAGTTATCTGGCTGAGGAGACATTTGGTTATCAGAAAGGGCTAAAAACTTAAAGGTACACACACACACACACACACACACAGACAGAGACACACAGACACACACACACACACACAGACAGACAGAGACACAGAGACACACAGACACACACACACACACAGACAGAGACACACAGACACACACACACACACACACACACACACACGCTCCATTTCCTTCTGGAAACTGAGAAATCGTCTGCTTCTATAAATACAGAGGAAATGTTACGGCACTCTGACAACCTGCTAGCAGCTCTATAAACACAGCGGTTTAAAGTGGAGTATACGCTCAGCTTTAAAAGTCAGCAGACGGAGAGTGACTGATGGGAAACTCAAGCTCTGCGGGCAAATGTGTGCTGTTAGACCACAGCGGGTATGAAATGAATGCTACACTAACAGAACAAAGCGCGATGTGGAGCCGGCCATGTGTCCTGTACTCGCATTTTCACTCACTCACTCATGTAAACGCACTCGTACACGTCACCCTCGCACTTCTTTGCGGTCTCTCTCTCACATTTCTTCTAAGTGGGAAGGTATTAAAATGAATACCTTTAAAGACAGGACACCCAAATACCCCATTTGTTAGCCTGTTACGCTTTTTCTGTTCGGTTCTGTTCCTTGATCATTTCCTCACTTGACTTTTGATGAAGGCATCTGCCGAATGAATAAAATTCCTCTCCCCTGACAAGCGTAGTCACTGGGATGCTGTGCTAGGTTCCTCTGCAAGTATCAAGTAAAGTACATTTTATTGTCTTTCCTTTCGTCACTGACAGAGTAATGCTAGGAAGGAAATATAGTTCCACCAAAATCCTGGTTCCACACTTAACGTGAAATAGCATCAGATGAGAGAAGATATTTTCAAACTGTGATGAAGAAAAACAAATGGGTATTAATGTATTTGCCTTTTGGTATTACTTTCTGTTAATCCAGTAGCACACAACACCACTGGGTTACAGAAAGTGAACATGCACACAGTTAGAACCGACTCAAGACACTGCTGAATCCAGTAAAATGTGCATATTCTGGTATATTCTTATTTTCTGACAGGGTTTTGCAAAAAAAAAAAAAAAAAACGTTGCAAAGAGTGATTTCCAAAGTGTTTATATTGTTGGAAACCATCAGTGAGTGCAAAACAATCATATAAAGACCTGAAACCGTGTATAACATCCTAAACGCTTGTGCAAAGTTCTGAGTGCTTGTGCAGTACCCTGAAAACTTATGTAAGGTCCTGAAAGTGTGTATAAAAAAATTCTGAAAGCTTGTGTAAAGTCCTGAAAGTGTGTGCAGAATCCAGAAACCATGCTTAAGGTCCTGAAAGCATGTGTAAAATTCTGAAAGCTTGTGCATTGTCCTGAAAGCTTGCATAAATTATTGAAAGCTTGGGTAGTGTTCTGAAAGCATGTGAAACGTTCTGAAAGCGTGTGTAAAATTCTGAAAGCATGTGTAAAATTCTGAAAGCGTGTAAAAAGTTCCGATGGTGTGTGTAAGATTCTGAAAGCATGTGTAAATTTCTAAATGCATGTGTAAAGTTCTGAATGCATGTGTAAAATTCTGAATGTGTGTGAAAATTTCTGAATGCGTGTGTAAAGTTCTGAAAGCTTGCATAAATGTTTAAAAGCTTGTGTAGTGTACTGAAAGCTTGTGTAAGGTCCTGAAAGCATGTGTAAAGTTCTGAAATCTTAGGTAAAGTCCTCAAAACCATGTGTAGCCATATATAAAGTTATAAAATTGAGTGTAAAGTTCAAAAGGTTTGTGGAAAGTCCTAAAACCAGGTACAAAGTTTTGATAACTATGCAAAGTTAATATATAGAGAGGCCCAAAAAATGTATACACACTTCAACATTAAAAATATATACATAAAAAATGTATTATTAAATTTATAAACAATAAAGGGTAGCTGTAAGTCATGTTTAAATTATGCAATCAATCATAT
The DNA here is from genome assembly GCF_019097595.1 of Hemibagrus wyckioides. Classification (NCBI taxonomy): domain Eukaryota; kingdom Metazoa; phylum Chordata; class Actinopteri; order Siluriformes; family Bagridae; genus Hemibagrus; species Hemibagrus wyckioides. Next base: position 8,065,285 of record NC_080715.1, on the reverse strand, counting down.
TAGGTGCTCAAAATGGTCACCATTAGCATCCAGACACTTTTGATTTCGGTGAACTACTGTATAAACACTGAATAGACAGGGATTGCTCTGCATGATACTTCAATCTCTTCCCATAGTACAGCCAATGTAGGTGGTTTTCTACTGTACAGCACATTAGCATTACCCACTGATAGAAATGGAGGAGTGTTAAGTCCGGGGAAAGTAGAGGGAATTCAGCAGCACCTCTGGGCCCTATCCAACGTCCTGGCAGAATGTCATTGGCTCTCGTGTCTCGATGGTAGTGACGTGGTACGCCATCTTGATGGAAGTAAAATTGCTTACATTTTTTACATTGTTTGCATTACATTTGGTTAAAAAAAAAAGGGCAGAAAAATGTAATGTAAATGTAATACTTTAAGATATTAGCCAAGTATGTTTTTGCAACTATTACACTTAATTTCATCATGCTTTCTCTTCCTCTTTTCCAGACGTTGCATGCAAGTTACAGGGGTTTAACTGCAGCGTTGTTTGAGCTTGTCATCTTCAGAAATCAAGGAGAGATCGATGCGTAATGGAAGAGCATTTCACACTGTAATAGACTCAGACAAGTTTATGCTACTTAAGACATCCCCGGTTCAGTCTAGTTTCTCAGAGAAACCTCAACCTTAGTTGGGCCGTAATACACATGTTCAACTAGCTAATGACTCTCCCACACACACATAAATCCAGCTGTTTTGCTCATTACAGCTTCTTCTCTGACAACAGCTAAAAACATCCGCATGTGCCCAATGATTTAGCGAACACGAGGCTTTAAGTGCGCATCCTGCTCAGGGAGGACCGAGGGAAGCAATTCAGCTGTATCCATCAGCTCCAGCCAGTCTGTTTTGACAATGATGATTAGAGGCAGACTAGACAGACATGACTCGCAGAAAATGTGGTCCAGACACATCTCTCAACACAAAGGACGAGATATCAAAGCACTACAAGACATTCATGATAACCAGGAGCTTGTCACAAAGCGTGGAAGACATGAAAAATGGTGCACTGTACAGTTTTTAATCACTGTCCAATCCAACCGGCATTAAAACAAGACAAGCAAAATATAATGAAAGTCTCTACTATTCAACTTGTTTTCTGGCAGGTAATCCTGTCATTCTAACAGTCCTGGAGTATTCACATGAAATTGACAATTTCTTTCTCCTTCTTGTCTTTCATTTTATGACTACTGAAACTAAAACAGTGCGATTAATGGATATAACCCCACTGTAGTTTCACTTCTTGTCAGACACGCATGAGTCATCTGTAAGATTTCGGTACATGATCTTATATTTATACCCTAAAGACGCACACTTCCCAAAAAACAGTTTATATCCGGACCTCACCCTTTCTTCAGTGATTAACGCCACCTGGGAGCTGTAGATCTGTATCAAAACACTGCTGCTGTAATCATAAAGACTGCCATGTGCTTAACCAAGGACTTAAGACACTTCTCCCTACACCTGTATACTGTAGCACCTCATTACAGATGAGGATGGGTTTCCTTTCGAGGCTGTGCCTCATGTTGTCTCAGGGAGTTTTTCCTTTTTACAGTCACTTCTGGTTTATTCATTACAGATTTAAATCTTCAAGAATAGTGCTTTTAACAATGGACACTGTCGCAAAGCAGAGCTGAAAATTCATAATACAAATGGGAAATTTTCCATAATGAGTAAGCCAGAGGTGACAGCGGGGAGGAAAGCCTACCTAAGACGACATAAGGTAGTAACCAGACTTAAAAGGGATACCCATCCTATTCTGGGTGACACTGGAGAGTGGGAATATTTATATTTTCCCTTCTATATCTGTGTATTATATGGCCAAAAATATGCAATTGTATAACCATGAAGTCTTTAGAGAGACCTATTAGCCTTTGCCAATATTCCAGAGGAAATGGGATACACCAGCATTCTCCTACAAACAGCCTTCTGGAGGTAGATCAAGGAGAAGTGGATTTATTCTAGCTTGCTGTCTCTATTTCTTCCTTTTAGACTCTCCATTCTCCTTTGTTAGTAGATGCTTCCATCAGAGGCTGGGTCTGGCAAAGTCTGAAAGCTGACAGAGGTCCTGCACAAGCTTTGTTCTGCCTTGTTAATTTTTTTATGTTCTTTCAATCTCTATCACAAATAGAGCAATACAAATAAAACAGAACAGAAACAGCGCCTCCCTTCAGGCCTAGAAGATCAGTAAAATCAGTTACAAGAGGAAATGGCTGGCCAAACAATGTGTGTTCAACACCTGGACATCCAGGAAATGGGGTAGCATCAGAAAACTCCCATCCTCACCAGCTGTATCTGCTCAATTTGCAGAAATAAACACTGATCCTATTATTAACACAAATCCATCGCAAAAAAGAGCCCCATTGGGACAAATCAGTTTCCTGATAAGGACTATTTTTAAAAGGCTGCTCATATAGAAACAACCCCCCTCCAACCCACACACAGTCTCTGTGTGACCTCTTTTCATTGGAACTAAGCACCAAATGGTTCCCACAACTCAAACCAGTCCTGATAAGCGTCTGTTAACGATTGACTGCGTGTTTGAGTTCATAATGGAACATGAGGACATCAAGCGCACTGTTTGTACTTGTTATCGCTATTCAGCTACATAGCCAGTGCAACTTCTTTGTACGGTTACGTTTGAACCACAGTGCAATAGGTGAATCCTTCCAGAAATGGAGCTACGTATATCAATTTGAGCATGAACTGTGGATAGATTGCTTGGTCTGGATATGTGAGAGACCACCGTGTCCAGTCAGAGAGCCTCACTCCAGGCCAAAGGTATACACCTTCATTGTTTATTATGTTTTTGCATGTTTATTAAAATCATAATTAACCCGTTTTATCCGTATGCTGGCTTTGCATTTTGCCGGCGGGATGGAAATCGACTTATCGGAAATTTTCGATCAGTCTAAACAAATGAATTATTCTCTCACTGCGATTGTGATACAAAATGAGTTTTAGAATTTTAGAATTTTAGTGGCTGAAGAGCAAAAGAGAGCAAAAATGGGTATGATATCATCATTTACTTGGAAGATATGACTCAAAAGGTCACTACAAAGTGGGCAAAGCAACTCTGGCCATCTTTTATGTGTAGCTGAAGTGACACTACTTTCAGTAACGGCTCTTTCAGAGTTTAAGCCTCTTTCCATTTGATATCATTTACTTCGAAGATATAAACATTTGTGTGGAAAAAAACTGACTGTTTCGGCTTTTGTAGAACTTTTCTATGAATATATTGCCTCTTATAGGCTAGGGAAAAACAGAAATACTTATAAAAAACTAAAATTCTTTAATCCCGGAGTGTCTACTTTCATATGACCTTCATATTAACCAGCACTGTGGAGTGTGACTTGACAAAGACATTCAATGCTGAACATCTGCACAACAAAAACAGGCTGAAATTCCATTTTTTGGGCCTCTGGGAAAAAGAGTTGACCTTATAACAAGCATTAGTATATTTTAGCACATGTTGAATAAAACTGAGAACGCTATTCACACAGCTTTTACCACAGATGAGTGCAATTTGGGTTGAATAAGAAAACGTTTCTCAGTGATGCTGTAGAGAACGCAACCTTTGTGATCAAACAACCGAAACAGAGCAGAACTATTTGCTATGACCAAGAACTATAGGTGCTGTACCACATGACTTTATATGTGCACCTGAACTGGGAAATGGGGAAAAAATATTCAACACTGTGGAAAGCTGAATGAATTTGAAAATCTTGTCCTAGACCATCTAATTAAAAATTTTCCAGGGTTGCATGACGCATGTTTACGGAGTCCAATTTTCAGCTACAAGCGGCTAGGAGTCGAATACAAACATTATAATGATTAAGTATTGAACCAGACCTTGGCTGGTTTTTATCACTGGAAGGACATTTTGTGCTCTTGGAAATATTACCGGAATCATTTTTTAATCAGGATTTCTATTTTTGCAGCACATTTGCAGCCATTCACGTATATCTGCGAGATGTGGTTAACATACTCTGTTAAAGTAATGTGAGCCTGCAATAAATACAGTATACACACACTGTTCTTTAGAAAAAAAAATAAATAAATAAATCATCAAGAATCACAAACCATTATATGCAATGGAAAACGAGTTAAGAATCAGTCGAAACGTAGCCAAAGGAGGAAATGTCTAAAGATTTTTCAGTTTTTCTCCTCTTAATACTTGTTAAATTAGTTTATTTTCATTAAGAGAAAAATCATAAACCCCCTAGATATTCCCTTTTTAATATTCTGATACCCATTTCATATTGAGAACGTGTTTTAAACTACACTACTTTTTCTTTTTTGACATATTACTCAATACCAGTGATTCATTCAAGACCACATACAGTTTCAACCACCAGACAGACACATTACTTCTACAATATTGCAGAAAAACACAGACGGATCTTAACTTAATGTAATTACGTCACAATTGTTTGAGGTTCTCTTTAATAACTTCCAAGTAATCTCTTTTCTTATCCAGCCTAAATGCAAAAATAAACACTGCTCAGTGAGAGAACAGTACAGCCGCTCCTGAAAACAACGTCAGTCCATTTTTGTCAGGACCGGAGCATGTTACCAGGTTGAAAGGTCGTTACGGCAACAGCCGCCTCCCCGAGCATAACAAGATAAGACTTGGCAAACTCGAAGCTAGCCCTTCTGAGGCACGCCTGCAATGTTTTTCTCCCTAAAACAGAAACATGACTCCCAGACTGTAGCCACCCTGACTGACATTTGCTACCAGCATCCTATGCCTTAAAGCTTCAGCTAACGTGGCCCACTCACGCACACACAGCTCTCTATTGTGATATTGTTCGAGGCGAGCATGGCTAGACGGCGTGTAGATACGAAAATTCCTTCCTGTATCCCTCCCACAAATCCCTCAGGAATCAATAATGGGTCCTTTAAAGAAGAAAATAGTGCTTTTTTTTTAACTTATCATTCCATCAATGCAAAACAATGCAACATGGATACAAGGACATTTCTCAGTTTTGCATAAAGCACCTGCTTCACCTCAGGGTGTACACAGAGGAAATGCATTCAGGTAGTAAAAAAGCCTAAAGGAAGTGTGCCCTCAGAATGAAATGAAAACATACCCCGAGTTCTCTACATCTCTCATCAGGATTTGGCAAGAACATGAAAGGAGAAGTCAGGACGTCAAGACTTCCTGTCAGTGACAAAACTCAAATGGACACTGCCAGGGGGCAAAGCGTCTCTGGCCATCTTTTATGTTTAGCTGAAGTGACACACTGCTTACAGTAACGGCACTTTGCGTATCGCTTCGGGACCTGCCAGCGTTTAAGCCTTTTTCCGTTTCAGACGGCAGCCACGCAAAAAGCGCCAACAATAAATTCAGACTATATTAAACCTTAAGAGCTTGAAGATTACAGTTAGACAGGAAGTGCTCTTTTTTCCTCGCTTCTGATTAGACCTGCCGTACCAGGGGTTCCTTGCCATTGGTTTGATCGACATTAATAAAACTGTCAGTTAACCGGAGACGATGACCAGGATGAAGTGGCTGTTCTATTATCGAGACGCTACAGAAAAACCACCTACGGCTTAATAACGGCGATTCAAAGCACTAAGGAAATAAATCATGGATGAAAAATACAAAGAAAAAGAAAACTCTTGAATCGAAAACTCTTCAAAAAGGCTTTCTCAACTGACCAAGAACTCAAAATATCATGTAATATTGGATAAGATTGACTTTCCATTCTCCACACTGTACTGATAACACCTATTAAGATCTCCATGTTAGCGTTGTCATGGTACATTATGCTTTACAGGCTGCTAGCAACAACGATAAACAAATGATAAATACATCAACTAACCCAGAGGGCAAATAAAACGTCCATCTTCTGTCCAGTAGCTTGTTTAAGCTCCTTTTTTTTTTTTTAAATGGAGAGGCTAAATCATGGGATTTAACAATGTTGTAAGCTACAGCAAAGCTAGTTAACATGCTACATTAGTAAAGATTCAGGGAAACAAACAGGTACAGAATGTTTATTCTGTTCTAACAAATTCAGCAAGTTGTTGCAGAATAGAGAGAGAGAGAGATGACTGAGAACAAAGTACAGAAAAGATGCTAGTCAAAGCTAGCATTTTTTGTTGTCTTAATTAATCCACACAGAAAAACAACTATGCAAATACCGACCAGGCATAACATTATTGTGTTAGTCCCCCTTTTGCTGCCAAAACAACCCTGAGGCATGGACTCCACTAGATCCCCGAAGGTGTGCTGTGGTATCTGGCACCACAATATTAGCAGCAGGGGACCATGCTGGGATACATACTTACAGGACTTAAAGGATACTTTTGATAGATACTGACCACTGCAGAGCGGGAACACCCCCCAAGAGCTGCAGTTTTGGAGATGCTCACTAACAGGTGCCACGATGAGGAGATCATCAGTCTCATTCACTTCACCTGTCAGTGCTCATAAGAGCCTTCATAGCATCAACTAACATTATTTTTACACATAAATACCAAATAAAATTCTTGGTGAAGTTCAATAAGCTGTATCTATTTCCTCAATCTGATTAAAACTAAAACCTCTGGTGTGCTCTGGGCTCCCAGGCTACCGAATTATCACCATCACAATTTTGAAGGAAAGCTTCTGGTCATGAAACCAGGTTAGCTCATTAAAAACCCGAACACCTTCAAAGGCAGATTTCCTGCTCGATATCTTGAACGACTTGTTTTAGAGACCGTTGTGTCATGACTGAAGCAGGTGCAGAGGTGGAGGTTTACATTCACGTGTTATCGAGGACTAAATCCCTGCTTTATCACATGAGCGTGGTCCAAGAATGTCACCTATCCAGACAGTCCTCTCTCAAATGTAGTGCAAGTGATAATTTTTTTTTTTAATTTGCCAATTACTGTGCTGGATGAACATTCCCAGTACACTGAGCCAACACAGTGGCCTAGTCCAGATTCCAGATTGCTGGCCATGTGCAACAAATGCACTGGAATTAAAACTCGTTTCAGCTGCAAACACAAGACAAAACCAAACGTAGCGCAAATAAGGAGAGGGTTAAACTTGAAATGGTAAGATCTGATATTTGAAAATGAGACACTAGGGAAAGAACAGATTGCAGCTCAAGTGGTTTGAGCTCTTGTTATTGCTTTGGACTTGTTATAAAAACAGGAAGCACAGATGCTTTTTTTTTTCCCCCCTTTAAGCCATTTACAGCGTTCATTATTGTTGCATTTCTGCTCAGTAGCACACTTTGTATTCAGCTCCTGGCATTACTCCGCACCCAGAACAGAGCCCGGGCATGCAGAGGAAGTCGTGATTCAGGAAAACACACACACACTCACATTAGAGCATTAGAGCACTCTACAGACTTTACAAACAGTAAATAAAAGGCTAACATCATACAGAGGGTCACAGAGATCTCAGCATTGTAGAAGGGCGATATATGATTCATGATAGCAGGGTCGATGTTTTGCAATCTGAAAAATTCAGTCAACCTTAAGAGACACCCTAGGGCGCTCGAAAGCACAAATACCTTAAAATCCATCCATCCATCCATCCTTCCATCCATCCATCCACCCACCCACCACTACTTATCCCACATATGGTCACAGGGAGTCCCAGGGGATTCGGGGGACATGGACACACACACTAACACACTACAGACAATTTAGAGATGCCAATCAGGCCACAGTGCACGTCTTCGGACTAGGGAGGAACCTGGAGGACCTGAAGGAAAACTCAGAAGCACAGGGAGAACATGCAAACTCTATACACACACACACACACACACACACACAGTATCAGGGAATCAAAAACCCTGGAGTCAACAGTTCTAACCACTATGACACAGCGCCCCCTCGGGTAGTGCAACATTATAATACTAATAATAATAATAATAATAATAATAAAAATAAAAATGAATAAATAAATAAAAATTGTTTTAATTTACAGCTATAGATACTATTACACAATAAACCATAAAACAAGGAAAATGTCATGCAACACAGTGAAAAACATACCGTTACCTCAACTCATATCCTGACATTTACTCTAAATATTTATTTTATATTTAATTTCTTTTATATTATTACAGTTTAATCAGGGAAAAACCGAGGCACATTTATATATATATATATATAAAAAAAAAAAATTTAAATCCAGATTTTTGGGAAAATGATCTGTAATATTCTTCTGGAAGTACTGGTGATAAGCGAGACGCACAGTGAAAAACATACTGTTATGTAATTTCACAATATCAACAATCACGATCTCCACCTCGAGCTGATAACTATTAATAGCTAGACTATTCAACACACCAGTATTTACATACTGCATGCACCAGGTACTGTTTAGGCCACACGTCTTCATGTTGGATTTTATAGATAGCGGACAATAACGTTGTATACACATCACCATGGTGCTTCAGCGTCCTGCAGTAAAATTCACTCTTATCTGTGACATAAACATGGCTCAAAACAATACAGAGAGTAAACAAAGCATTTTTAATAAAACCACACCCGTGTTGTGGTGGATCTGAGAGCCACGCCCTTTTCGATCAAGTTGAAAAACGAACGGTTTTTGTTCCTACAAGCATTTAGATTTTGGTCTTGATGAAAATCCTGTAAAAGTGGAAGAAAACGTCAGTATCCTAGCCGTTCTCTTGAGTGTGACTGAATACCGTAAATCTCGACAGATCGGCTTCATATCTGTGAGGAGTCACTGCTGTTGTATTCACAGGTTACGCCTTCGAGTTCAAATAGCTTGTGTATTTTATTTACAGTATACAAACACAAATCCAATAAAACTTATTATGAAACAGTCGATGGCTTTAACTAAAGAAAATATTATATTTGAAAAAAAAAAAACAATTAAAGCCATTTATAAATTAAGAAATTATTCAAAAATAAAAAGCCAAAAATATATTTATATATTAGTTTGTTTTGTTTTTTTTTTTAAAAAAAGGCAAGAAATTCATAAATTAAGAAATCATTCTTAAAAAAGCTAAACTATATTAATAATTTTATAATAAAAAATAAAGTCAAATTACATTCATAAATTAAGAAATTGGTTAAAAAAACAGAATATATTCATAAATTAGTTTTAGAAAAAAGCCAAAATATTCATAAATTAAGAAATTATTATTTTTAAAAAAGCTAAAATATATTAACTTTAGAATTAAAGAACAAAAAGCCAAAATATATTCCGAAATTAAGAAATTATTCAAAAAAGCCAAATATATATCCATAAATTAAGATTATTTTTTTTTAATTTTTAGAAATTAAGAAGCCAAAATATATTAATTAATTCAGAAATCCTCCTATTTTCCATCACCGTGTTTTTGTAATTTTAGCATGATGAGCTTTGCCTTTTAAAGGATTTTTGTGAGCTTTATGTGGGCATCACTAGAAAGTCAGCGAAACATGCACACCATACCAGCAGAACATCCCTCTTAGTTAGTGAGGTATGAAAGGTTTATTAAGGAAACTGACATGTATAGTAAGTGGGTGGAAAACGGCTGTGAAAAACATTTCTCTGTAGAGTTTTGATCGAAAACATTACCGCCTTATAGTTGCAAGCATTATTAACATGACTGAACTTGTTGAATCTAATTGTCTTGCTTTAAACCAGTTAAAACAGGTGAAGGTAGAGAAGCAAGTCAGCAGAATCTACAAACAAGTGCAACCTTCTCTCTGTGCTAAAAGAATGCAGGAAAACAACATTGATTTATTTCTGTTATGAGTACAGCCCTTCTAACAAAGAGTAAAGCCAGACAAACGAGACAAAATCAGCCCTGTAGGCAGTGTGTAAGACAGAGAGAAAGTGTGTGTGTGTGTGTGTGTGAGAAAAGTGTGAAGAGCTCTATACCATGTCCTGTACAAAATTAGCATAACACTGTTTAATCATTAGTCCAACGAGGTCAGCGTTGCCCAGAGCTTCAGGCTGAGCAATGGGAAAAAAGCCATATGGTGCAATCAGGATGTGAACTCGACAATGGATCTAAAGCTGGTGTATGCGCACGCACACACACACACACACACACAATTTCAAGCATGTGCACTAAAGTCTGAAACTCTGCCCAGACGCAGCGTCATGCAGATAAGCAGAACTCTCCTTTGATCAACGAGTACTTCATAATGCACAAACACACACAGACACACACACACACACCCTTACCCTAGTGATGAATATCAATAATACAAGCCTCGAAGGAGAACTGGCTGAAATCCCAGGAACACAACGTCAGCAGAGGACATGATTATAAAACAGATGTGACCGAAAGGCCGGGCGCAAAAACAACAGTTGAGTTATCAGATTGAGATCCACAGACAATATTTAGAATATGACAAGATCTCACAAAACGCTTCGTCTTGTATCGTGATTTAATATTGGTCTTGGGGGGGAATAAGGGCTATGTTTAGATAAAGGCTCCTGTGACTCGGTAGATCATCAGATGAAACAAGTTTTCAAACCTGCAAAAACATTTCTTGCTTTAAAAAGGGCCCGGAGAGGTTGGTTTGGACGTGTATAATGGACGTTTAGTGGGACTTTTTGCACATTTGTTGCAGAGTTTGAATCAAAGTTCGGTCCACACGATTTGGATTATGGATTTTGTGAACATAAATTGTTAAGGTCAGGTTGAAAACACTGATATAAAAGCCACGCTATGTCACGATAATAATCTGCATGACACATGAATCACTTCTTTGTCAGGTTGAAGGGGGTGTGTCGATACTTAAGATTAAGATTTTTACTTTCCACCTACTCGATACGTGACGCAATTGAGCCGAGTGTCCATAAACAAGCTGGGAAAAGCTGACTGAGAAAATCCGATCGCGACAGAATAAAGCTTACCTGTTAACACGTGGATATTCACATCAGTATACGTTTATTCTCGGTTCTGATTGGTCGGAAGGCTCAATCATGTTTCATGTTAATTTGCTTGTTCTGCTGCGTTAACGTTTCTATAGCGACAACGCGTTCGCTGTTATTAAATAATACCGATTGTATAAACGTCACTGTGACGAGTTAATTGTTAACTTGAAATTGCTGCCACTTAATTAGAAAATTACACTATGTAACACGATTTTTGTTCCTAGGTAGTGACATTTTCCAATTACTCTTGATGGAAAATGATAAAAAATATCCATTAAGCCGCTTGAAGTTTAGGTTAGGGCTTTTACGAGAATGAAAAAACTAAAAAAAAAAAAAAAAAACCTGCCCAAATCTAAGCCAAACTTTCATGGCTAAGATGGGTTTTTTCTCTTTATTTGGGTTACAAAGAATGGGGAAATGACACTTATTTCCCAGGAACGAGAAAAAAGGGACGTAACAGGAACTCTTGAACATGAAGTTTAAGTGTTTCATTTCTTAAGGAGGCTTTCACACTGGTCAGAAACAGATCATAGATCATGTGATAAACTGGTAATATGAAAGTGGTCATGTGGAGCAGGAAGTGCAGCCCGGTACCGCACCCGAGACCTGTAGGAGGTGATGCGAGTTCGATACCGTGTCTCGATCCCCGTGAACGTGACTCGTGCTCGGGCCTGCACTGGTTCAGGAAGTAAAGTAACCCTTGTGTGCGTGTGTGTGATGACGTCATGACGTTTACACAACAGACGTGTAGCATGAGCAATACATGTGATGAACTCAGATGCACCAGAGTCAACAGAATCAAGTTGGAATAGATTTAGCAACCAGCTCAGCTTCAGAGACAAGCACATATCTGTAATGTTTCACAATACCCACTTTCTAAAATGTCACACGCAACCTCACACGCGTGTGATACAAGTTTATTTCTCACGTCACTCAAGTCTTTTGTTCTGTCGCACCTTGGCATGCATGGAATAAGCAATTAAACTCTACAGAATGTCCTGAAGATGTGACTTCCTTCTGAACCCACGAAAGCTACAGGTTTTTACTTACAGTCACATTTACCCTTGGGCTTCAACTAGCTAGATTTATTTATTATTTTTTTAGCTTACACTGCAAACTTCCTCAAAAAAGGCAGCCAGGCTGCTGAGCTGCTCTTGCTCAAGACGCTACGCTTCCTGTGGACTTGATCTCTGGCGCACGCTAACTCAAAGCACTCAAGAAGGAGAAAAGAGCTGGGCAGGACAAAATGCGCCAGCGTTTACTGATCCTGTGCAGCGTCTCTTTTCCCCACTGAGACAGGCCAAAGGTCACTTCCACCTCCAAGTCTGCTGACGACGATGCATCAGAAATCCTCTGCTCTGTGATCCCTGACCTTCAGGGGTTGTCTAATACTGCTGTGAACACAGACTTCCTGTCTCTCTGTAACAACAGAGCATTGCTCACTAGCCTATGGGAATAATCTGCTATTATTCTGGTGTTATTTGCAGCGAGAAGACATTTTCTGGGCCAGAATCAGAGAGAAACTGATACTTTTGATATGTTTGACATTTCTTCTGGACTGGCTCTACGTTATTTGGTTGAATGACAGAAACCAATCAAGCGTTGAGAACCGAGATGACAAGAAATATGCAAGATTAAAAAGGACAAGATTAAAAACAATAAATGATTCAATTACACAGTTTTATGTATGAAATCCAGTGTTTATTTTCTTTTTTCCCCCCTTTGCTTTCCAGTCTAGCGTACATCATACCTCTGCAGCGCTTCAGTTCTGTTTGCATCACACACACTCAGTTTCACGCAGCTCACATTTACAGCTCAGTAGTTCAGACTGGTCAGACTGGCTCTGGGGTCATCTGATTTTTAAATAGGGTCTTGAGAGACACTGAAAGATAATCTCTTGTTTTGTTTTGTTTCTTTATCCTACAAATCAACATTGTGAGCACGGCGGTAACTATAAAGCCCGAGGTTTTGCGTGCTTCTCTTTTTGAAAAGTTACTCGAGTCACAGCTAAACAAAAGGCACTCAAACAAAGGACATGCTATTTCAATACATACTATTTCAGTACACGCTATTTCAGGAGTTCGGCTATAAAAATCGTTCAGATTCTCTGCCTAGTTTCTCTGAAGCTTCGCCTTGTTCTGACTCGCTGAAACAACAAACTCCAAGCGTGAATAACAGCAAATAACAAACAAGTCACCAAACGCCAGAGTATCGCTATTCACCTGTTACAACAGCCCCATATTATAAATCTGGAAGTTTCATTCCTTTTAGGTTGTTTGCCCCGAATAAAAGCACAGGAATCTCTGGTCTAAACATTACAGAAGCACAAAAGATGGGGGAACAAAACCAGCAGGCTCTATTCTCTTACTACACTTGATGTAAAAATACCTTCACGTGACTCTGTACTAGAGAAAAGATTAAAGCAGTTCCTGGATTGAGGAAATTAACTTATCAGACTGGACATCTAACCAGACCAGTACAACCAAACTCTGCTGTGTGCTTCTCACATATTCAAACACCACACACAATTATTCACAAAACTAACCACAACTCCTCATTTCCTTCAGAAATTCTACCGCATTATACGTAGAACAGCTGACAAATATCATGATAATATTATTGACACCTTTGTAAATGATGACACTTTTCAGAGAGGTCAAGGTCAGTGTTAAGTAAAAGTATTAGTTTCAATTGATTACTATTATTTTAATTATTTTTTTTTTTTTGTTAAGAAATCTATACATGACACATCCATTAGTTGTTATAGAAATGTCTCATGAAATCATTTTTCTTTGGTCTTACCTAATACACAATATAATAATTAACATAATAATAGTTTTTGAAATGTAAACGCATTGACCGCATCAACAGACACACCTTCAATCCAGTAATAATGGTCCAAAGTGACCAAAACAAAGCCAAGTGATTAGCGACAGGATCATGGGCGTCGCCAGTATTCGCCAAAAGAACGCTGAACTACTGCATCTTGGGTACAAAAAAAAAAAAAAGGAAAATAAAAAGGAGTTGCTCTAAATAACAACTAGTGGTGTTAACACTCTCATACTGAACCGTAGAGCAAAACTATAGAGCTGTCCATTATAGTATTACTGCATTTTATCAAGCTTTCATCAATTGTTTGTGCTTGTATTATTCCCATAGAGAAAAAAGGTATCGGTGTGGCTGATGTTTTATAGCCTGGTAGAACATCACTACATAATTAATATAGATAGCATTGATGCTATTGTTGAACTGAGATCAACACACTACAGAGTTGTTCAGGTTCGTGTCACAGAGAACGTTACAGTAGATCATTCATACCATTCCCGATAACATTGCACAACAGCATGGTAGCTTAGAGGTTAAGGTGTTGGACTACTGATCAGAAGGTTGTGAGGTCAAATCCACCAAAGTCCACCATGCTGGCACTGCTGGGTCCCTGAGCAAGGTCCTTAACCCTCAACTACTCAGTTGTATAAAAATGAGATAAAATGCTAAGTCGCTCTGAATAAGGTCTAGACTAAATGCCATAAATGGAAATGTAGAAACAATTACAATACAACAGCTCACCAGGTGATACTACTACAACCATTAACATCATTATATTCTAGACTCCCAAGGTTCTTCATATTCATTATCTACTACCAGTTTGCGTACTGTGTACTGGGATGGAAATATGATTAAGGATCTACAACTGCGTTTCATATCTGCACTACTACCTTAAAGAAAAAAAACTTCAATATAGTAAACAATAAGCTAAATTAGTCTTATAATTTTGTATATATACTGTGTATGTGTTGCAGTTTGCATTTAAGACCTTTATTTAAAGACTAAAAAAAATATTTTTCGCTTCAAAATCATTTAAAAAGACATGTGGTATCAAATCTGTAAACATTTTAGCATTTATGTAGTATATTTTCATAAAAATGTGACTTAAAATTTAAAATTGTGTATATATATATATATATTTTTATAGTGTATATTCAAGAATTTCCCTTCCTGTGATCAATAAATTCTTTCTTTCTTTCTTTCCATCACCAAATAAAAAAAAAACTTATATGAAAAGAGACTAATTAAATAATAATTATATCTGTGCTTTAAAATGCTGCATAATTATATCAATAAATCTCTATTTTTTAGATTAGGTTCATTTCAAAAGGACAAACACATTACTTTAATATCAATATATTGACTGATACAAGGTTTAAAGATAAAGTACTGTTATCAGAAAAGAAAAAGAAAAGAAAAAGCTGAGCATTGTGCAATGAGCAATATCTGCTGACGAATAACTATTTCATTAAAATGCAAATATATAAATACCTAATAAATATATCCTTCGGTACAAATGACATTATCAAAATGTCTTCAAGCATCCTGATACCTTTTTTCCCCCCCGGTACTGCAAAAGACCTTATCAGAATCCAGAGCAACGAAGTAAAGGGGAAAAAAATCGAATAGATGTCGTATATGTAGTTATGTGCAGCTTTGTGGGGAAACCTTGGCTGCTTTTTGACTAACAAATTAGCAAAAATACATTAAAGCCCCCTGAAGAGACCACAACATTCAAATTACTTGTGAATCAACATTTACATATATCTAAAAAATTACAGGAAGGGGAAAAAAGATTTTAACTACTGAGTACTGATGTAGCATGGGAATATTATCCAGAAGCCTTGTCTAAAAGCATCCGAATGTATTAAAGCTGTAGGTTTCAGTAAGGTTTAAAGGAAATGGCATCACCAGTACCTTCTGACGCCTGAACAAGCATACGACAGAGCAGACACAACAAGACACGAGTAACATGAATGCATACACAGCAGCGGAGGTTACAGATCCGCGAGCCGTGATTTACACAGCTGGACTCGTGTCTGAAACACCTGCCATCACGCAAGGAATAATCCCACAAATGTTACTTACTCACAGATAAGGAGATCTCCTGTCTTTTCAGGTCTAAGCGAGAGGTTCTGATCCACATTGGCACCAATCCTGTTTCAGCTGCTTTCACTTGGGAGAGAGTACTGACTCGTAGCCAAACACGCTTTCACAATCGAGGCAAGAATGTAGAAACCCATGTGACACAGTGTCAGATCCACCCATGTTAGCTCAGCAAGTAACACACGCAACAATACCGCCCACACACACACACACACACACACACACACACACACACACCTGGACACAGTTGTTTGAAGAAGCACCGTTTTGCTTCTCCAGTGTCAACAGTGGAAAATCTGGAGAAGACAGAAAGCACAGCACGCCGAAGCACAGCCGCTAATCCCGCAATAAAAACACAACGAAGGCAGCGAAATCAAAATCAGATACACCGGGCGGATTTTAATCCATGCTGATTGTTAGAGGTTTCTAATTACTTTTAAGGCTACAGTTTTAAAGAGGAGCGAACAAGCAAATAAGCATAAAGACAAACGCAAACATATATCTCATGACTGTATTGGTTGCCACACAAGCCTGTAGGTCATAAACGGTTATTTCTATGTCTCTCACAGGAACACGCCCTAGGATGACTTAACTCCTGACTACAGGAACACAACCTTGCTCTATAGAAAGACAAACAATTCACAGTTCAATTAGCTCACAAGTTGCAAGCAGTGCCAAAAGTTCAATACTGCAGAGACAATCTGTTCGATTCATTTCAAGTTTGGAAAAAAGATTATATAAATCAACCAATATCATGTATCTTCATGATCAAGGCTTAAATCTTTCTAAGTGTCAAATCGGCAGCTCTTGAGGCTACTATTCCCTATACACTTCTGATGATGCTCCCATGCAGAAAAAGATTTTACATTCACATTTCTGGCTTTTGGCAGACGTCCTTTATCAATTTCTCTCATTTTATACAACTGAGCAACTAGGGGTTAAGGGCCTTGCTAAGAGGCCCAGCAGTGGCAGCTTGGTGGACCTGGGGTGAAGCTTTGGCAATACAGCGCACAAATAATAATATATGCAAACATCCATACTTATTTCCCACCGTTGTGAGAAATGGACGCTCTTGTGCCATTCCCTAGGCTGCAGCTGATCATTTTAACAGTGTTAAAGCATTTCAAAGAATCTGAGTGTTTTTAAGCAGATTTTATGTCCAAGCTTAAATCTAATCTAATCACATTCTGAAACCCAAAGTCCATAAGCTGCTAAGTTCAATTCAAGAACCAAATCTCTCAAATCTAAGAATCAAATCAGCATTTCTAAATTTCAAGCCATCTCACTTCATTATTCCAATCAACTCGCATCTCTCCAAGATCATTTCGGACTCAAATCCAAGTCAAGATTCAAATATTCAGCTCTTCGATCCAAGCCAAGGCATACAAATGAAGAAAGATCATATCACAATTCCTAAAGGCATTTCTAAAGTACATGAGATGCATGATGACAGGTTTTGCTGAAGAAACCTCAGCAAATTCCTGAAACAGTCCTGAAAAATCACCTAAAAAATATTTTTCGATTTGAAATCATTTTATACCACAACTATTGTTGAATCTGTAAACATTTTAGCATTTAAGTGCGAGATTTTCATAAATGTACATTTAAAAAAATAAATAAAAACAACAATAAACTTCTCAGAAAAGCATATTTGGGACATAATTTATCATAATGATATCGCCGCATTACCCAAACACCTCACGAGTCCCCAAACTGCTACTAAAGCCAAATCCCGAATGGTTTAATATTAATAAAAGTTTTGAGAAACAAACAATTTTTACGTTGCCTATTAACACACCATCATTCATCTAAAAGCCAACATATTATAGAAAAACGGTATTTTTTTTTTTATTATTGCAACACTGCAATCTACTTTATTCACTCATTGAGAGGAATATAAGCATGTTGGGGTCCAAACTGGTGTTGCCAATGATAATATCTAATGATATCATGGAGTTTGGTCACTTTGTTTTTTCAGTGAACATGCTCAAAGTGTCCAGCATAATGGATGTGTGTGTGTTTGTGATTGCAACACTTTAGTTAGAAATACTAGAGCATTTTTCCCCCAACCCCTCCCTTTCCAGAGAGCTGCTGCCTCTACATGTTTTTCCTGAAAACGCAATAAGCCACGCCCACTCATTTGCATTCTCAGTGTTGTCCCCCACTTCCATCTTGTGTCCATCACCTTATCTGAAATTTACCTAAAGCATGCAGTACGAGATTTGAAAGCAGTATTGTGCATCACATGCCATCAATCCAGTCCGTGTTTATAGAAGTATATGAAGGAAAGTCTCAACCAGGTGAAATTTATCTAAGGAATAAAAGAGTTAAAGTTTGTCTTTAATATAGATCTTGTATGCTTTATCAGAGATTAGTTCCTGTTACATTAATGCAACTATAAACAGTTGACCCCCTCACCTGTTTGATTAATTAAATTAATGATAATAAAAATAATAATAATAATAATAGACAACTTGTCACTTGTCACTGACAAACAATGCAGAACAAATCTATCAACCCTGAAGACTTTCCCATGTCAGGAAACGTAAAGCTCCACACTGACACTGGAGACTCCTTCCATAAACACTAATCAAACATCACCATATCAACAATGACAAACTTTTCCTAATCTGTTAATAAAAGGTGGCTGCCATATGAGTCCCTGTGTAAAAAAGTTGCTATAGACGTATTCGAAAAAGCGTATTCATATAAACCATGACAATCTTCTGTCCTAGCTCTGTGGTGTTGTTTTTGTGTTGAACTTTGTTGTTGTATGTTTATGTAGCACCAGGTCCTGGAGAAACGTTGTTTCATTTCACTATGTACTGCGTCAGCTATATGTGGTTGAAATGACAATAAAAGCTTCTTGAATCTTGAACCATGCAACTACTGTCCCAGGAAAATCATCAACACCTCCTGACCAATCAGAAACGAGCTTTCAACAAATATGAAGCAGAGTGAATCAGGGATATTCTTTCGAGTTGACAGACTTAATGATTTATGCCAAGTACATCGGACTATGCTATTAATGACGATAATCTTCCCCTCTGTGTTATCTACATTAGCCTCACAGCTCCAGGCACAAGTCCAGGTGAGGAAGAGGAGGCTTGTATGCGTCTCTTTATAGCTGTACTGATCCACCTTACCTTTCTTGTAAAATACTGGGAAGGTGATGAAGGAGCTACACCAGTGATTTATATGATCTGGCTAAGGAAATGTACACACAGCCTAGCTGAAGCTTCAAGACGGCTCCAGTGAACCGGATCTACTGGATCCATCATCATTAAATCAATCAGCTCAGACATATTAGACATATTAAATCTTTTAACTACAGCTTTTAACTAATCAGAGCATTAAATAAACGGCTATTCACACGACAACACAATAGACAAGAAAAAAAACCCACAAATGAAACCTGTAGCTAATATAGAGACCACAAAACCATTATGTAAAAACAAACAACGTATTTTTTTTGTTTTACAAATTTTGCAGCACACGTCTGGCCAAAAATAGAACAGCCTTTTAAAATTACAATGATCTTTTCTCTTTATCTATTCTATTTACATATAGAATTTTACATATATACTGTTTTTTAAATTTATTTGCTTGTTTGTTCGTCAATTTTGCATCAAAGTTTGGGAAATAAAAATCAAACGGAATTTATTCATTTATTTATAATTTCCTTTTTTTTCAGTTTTTCTAGCTGAGGTTTTGTTAAAAACCCAAACACTATTTATTTAATTTCTACTTCATTTGTTGCGTTTTGTTTCGCGATTCTGTCCCGAATTTGGGAAAAAGAAACCATTTTTATTTATTTATTTATTTCACTTTATTTTTATTTATTTTTAAATTGTGAGGTAGAACAAAAAAAAAAAAAAGTATTCATTATTATAGTATTTATTTATTTATTTTTTGCTTGCAATTTTGGTCACACATTTCATTTGATTTGCTTTGCTTTAACCAAATAAAAACTAATTAATATTTCATTGTTTTTAGATTTCGTGTAAGTATATTCAAAACCAAACACTATTTATTTATTTACTTAACCTTTGCACATTTTAAGTCACACATCTGGCTAAATAAATAAATAAATAAATAAATACAGGTAATAAAACGTACTGATTTATTTTCAGATTTTGTGGCCGACCTTTGGCCAAAAACAAACACTTTTTTTACTGTTTTGTTTTGGGATTTTTTTTTTGTTTGTTTGTACATTTCTACACTTTGTGCACGTGCACATGACCAACACATGCATCGACGGAGAAAAATAAACAAAAACAAATGAAACCTTTGTGCTGGATAAACAGACATTAATGCAGAAGGCAGGACAGAGTAACAGTGTATCACTGAGGGATGACCTACAGCTGGACACTGATCTATTTACTGATACAGTGTGTAACATTTCAGGACTTTTCTCCTGCATAGTGACTGCGTTTTCTATCATAAACACTGCAGAAATACTTTCACACAAAGTACAGAAATCAGCAGACTCACCATGGTTAAAGAAGCTGTCGGTGTTTGCAGCAGACTCCCTGATCACACACACACTCACACACACACACACACACACACACACACTCACTCACACACACACACACACACACACACACACACACACACACACACACACACACACACTCCAAGCTGAACCGTGGAAACTGCAGGAAAAACCTGGAGAAAAACTTTCCCAAAACTTCGTCAAAAACTACTGTAAGATTTCCTCTTCCGGAAAAGAAACCCACACAGTCAGAGCTCGCGCTGGAGAGAGTGTCAAACTGCGACCTAGTGCTCAGGAAAGCGCACTACAAAGGCTGTGGTATAAATGGGCACTACACCCTATGTAGTGCACTTGGTGTCCAATAGGGTGCAAGCTGGGATGGAGCCGAGTGTAGTAAGGGCGGGTCAGGTGGAAAAGTAC
>NC_080715.1:7982072-8039572 GCF_019097595.1 Hemibagrus wyckioides | reverse complement strand
TGGAGACAAAATGGAGTGCTTCCTGAGTGAGAAGTTCATTTCAGGAGACTGAAGCACTGAGATTAAAGTAAAGGTTAAAGAGCCACGTTTGGGTGCAGGTGTATAACCAGGGAGTGGAAATAATGTGGTGCAGTACTCTTTGATGCTTGCAGTAACAGGAAGTCAGTGAAGAGACTTGAGAAAGAGCTTCACGTGCATCTATGTAGAGGAGATGTGCTGAAGGAGTGGAAACATTTTTTTAAAACAAAGCAAAAACACAAGATTCTTAATGGTGAAACGTGATGTAAAGTTATTTTCTTTAAATTGGCACTAGGACACGTTCCTACACCCATGTGACTGATGGCTCTTGAGCAGCAGCTACTGTTTTTTTTCCTGGCTGCTACTACAGCAGTTTAGTGTCTTCACTGGCAGACTTTCTGGCACACTGAGGAGCTCCTTTCATCACAGGCTGTAGGAGATCTTTGCTGCCTCATGGGTAGACCGTATCGCCTGCCGAAACAAAGCCACGTCTGTGGAATCAAGCCTCCTGTTTGGCAGAAGAGGAAAGTGTGTTTCAGCTCCAGGAAAGTTTCCCTTTAGCGAATCCAACAGCCGCAGGGAGACGACGGAGGTGGCCCTGCATTTCAGAACGCCTTTGTTAACTTTCTACTTTGGTTAAATCACCATTATCATCAAACGTCCTTTTATTACTTTAATTACTACGCCTACTCATAACACCTGTCATAGCTTCATATCGCTGTATTCCTCTTACTAGACATGTAGCAATGCGAGCTAGTAAGCTAATTAATAATTTAGTCAAAACAAGACTGCAGAATGTATGTATAGTGTCTTCTGCCAATACTTTCCACTTGCGTTGAAAGTGACATGCTTTCCGATCTCTGTTATACACATCTACCACTGTGATGGAAGTGGCCAGCTGTGTGACCTCAAGAAAGAAAGAAAGAAAGAATATATCATATTAGATATAAGAGAAGTATATCTAATACCACCTACTGATGTGTAAACTGTACGTAATAGTCATTCCCAGGCAAAATGAGGACTAAATTGGGTCCATATCTCATGGGAAATTTAATTACAATTGTTAGTTTGCGCTAAAGCAGATGGTCCGAGGTGCGGCACTTATGCACTCATTAATTCAGCCTGGCCTGTACAGTTTGATTTATGAACGTCTCTGAGGTTCATGGGCATACGTAAGGCGCCTCTGTTCAGAAGTGATACATGCAGTGCTCACACACACACACAAATTAGCCGTTTGCTGCTTGATGACTTATTGACTAGATTATTTGTTACAGCCTAAATAATGGTGTGATTGCTATAGTACAGTACATCTACAAAGATGTTCATCGATATACATCACTATACTGATACAGCTACTTGTTGGATCCTTTACATGTTTGTTACGAACTATACAGCACAAAAGATTTTATTCATTCATAGCCTCCTGGTGGTCCAGTGGCAGGATCCCGCGCTCTCACTGGTACAGCCTGGGTTTCATTCCTGAGCAGGGAACTAACCCAGCCACTGAAGAGTTAATTCTCAGTTCTGATCCCAAGCCTGGATGAAATGGGAAGATTGCATCAGGAAGAGCATGTGTGCCAAATTAAAATCACATGGACCAGATGATCCTCTGTGGTGACCCTGAACAGGGAGCAGAACAACAACAACACTGATTTATTCATTCATCTTTAGAGAGCGCTTTATTCTGGTCAGACTCGTAGATCAGAGTTCACTGATACTTCTGACCATTTGATAGGTTCAGGCAGGCCACTGCCACTTCCCAGAATACATCACGGCCTACTAAGATGGCAGCTCAAACCTATGCTTCCCAGAAACCATGGCAAGCAAAATAACATGACGTCAATCACACACAACAAATGAGACTTTAAGTAAACTCCCAGTTTGTCTTTAACCTCTGAGTCTTATTCTGGATTTTTTTTAATTATAATAATTATAATAATTATAATTATAATAATTTTTTTCTTTAGATATCCCAGCTGAGGAAGTTGGGGTCAGATATGATACAGCAGAGAGGGTTAAGGCTCAACAGGGGCAGTTTGGTGGTACTGAGGCTTGAACCCCAATCAAGAGCCTTAACCCACCACTGAAAGGGAAACTTGAAACAGAGTAGAGTCTCAAACACAGACAGAGAATCCAGTTGCCAAAACCTAGGCTCAAACCAGGGACCTTTAGAGCTTCAGTCTTGCACTCACCCAACTGAGTTACTTCAGCACAGAGTCAAGGGCTCTTCCCTGTATATTCATCGCTTGACCAATGCCTCTGGTTTGACCTCGCTCTTCCCTTACAAATTGTATTTTACTTCTTTGCCTCTATTAAAATCTTAAACCGCAATTGCATCCGTCTTTACTTACCGATTTGTGACATCACCGTTATCATTATGCTCATTAGGGATACGTGTGTAATATAATGTAAAACATTTATATCTGGAGTTTATATATTTCTTTATATAAGTTGCTTTGTGACAATGACAATCGTTAAAACACTGTAACACTACAAAAATAAAACTGAATTCTGTTTTGAGTGAATCTGACCACAAGGTGGAGCCTTGTTCAAAGACAAACACAAGCACGTGCCCGGATGAGCAGACATAAAATCAGATAATTAACGTAAAATACGGACACTGTCATTCTGGTCACGTTAATGTAATAAATAATATGTGTTAACAAAATCAAATTATAGCGTCCTAGTAAAGTGCTGAGCCACTACGAGCCACCAGGAGAGCTTTCCACCGTTTTTAATAGTCTCAGGAACTCTGCATTGAATATTGTTCTTCCAAAAGTTTATCTTTTCTCTCCAAAGAATGATGGTGAGTGTCTAATGCACCACTCCAGAGTCTCCCATAGATGGTGACTGGGTTGGGTTGAGAGATCTAGGTGAGTATGAAGGTCATAAGCCTATGATTTATATTATTTTCATATTGTGGAAAAGGGGGCGGAGTCGACTTGGAAGCCGCCACGCCCATCAGGATTGACCCGTTTGATCATACAGTTGGTTAAAGATGATTTATCAGGAGAACTTTGTGGTGAGCATTTGGATTAAAAGTTGTGTTAAATGTGCAAAAATCATAATAAAATTATATATATATATATTTTTGGCTGAACTTTTTCTTTAAAACATGATTAATTAGGTCTTACGCCACCAAAGATCTAATCAACAGCGCTACTAATTACTCCAGAATCTGCATGTTTTTGCATATGTTTGGAGGCCCATGGTCTCTGTTTGGGGAGGAGAGGCTTTAACATTTAACATTAGTCCTTATCTCTTCAGCATGGGATTGGGATTTAACTGCGGATTCATGAGTAAGGGATTTTATTTATTTATTTATTTATTTATTTATTTTTAGATGTGAGACATCTGTATAAAAACACCACCTGCTGTTATTTTCAACCTGAAATCCAGTCATAGTCATGAAGGAGACACATATATGAAATATTAAGTAAATAAATAAATAAGCAAATTGTGTTCTCTCTCTCTTTCTCTGAGAAACCATGAGAAAAAATAAGCGAGAGAAAGAAAGAAAGAAAGAAAGAAAGAAAGAAAGAAAGAAAGAAAGAAAGAAAGAAAGAAAGAAAGTGGCTCATTAGAATGAACAAAATTAACGAATAAAAGTAAGGTAGAGAAACTGTTAGAAAAAAATAATCGAGAGAGAGAGAGAGAGACAGAGAGAGAGAAATTAAAAGAAAGAAAGACAGAAAGAAAGAAAGAAAGAAAGAAAGAAAGAAAGAAAGAAAGAAAGAAAGAAAGAAAGAAAGAAAGAAAGAAAGATGGGACAGCAAAAGTAAGAAAGAAAGAAAAAAGGTGGGACAGCGAAAGAAAGAAAGAAAGAAAGAAAGAAAGAAAGAAAGAAAGAAAGAAAGAAAGAAAGAAAGAAAGAAAGAAAGAAAGAAAGGTGGCTCATTAGAATAAACAAAATTAATTGTAATAAAATAAAAGTAAGGTAGAGAAACTGTTAGAAAAAAATAAGCGAGAGAGAGAGAGAGTGAGAGAGAGAGAGAGAGAGAGAGAGAGAGAGAGAGAGGCGCGTGGCGCTGTTATAGTCGGTGGTGCTGAAGTCTGCTTGCTCGCGCGAGTTGTGTTTACATGGCAACGGAGAGGCGACAGGAGCGCGCGCGCAGATGACCAGCCAAAGAACCTTTGACCAGCAGCGCGAGGAAACAATCTGCCTTCCTGCACTTCCGGTATCGCGAGCGTTCAGGCTGTTCCACCGTTGCCTGGGATACAGAGAAACGTGCCATATGTAGGCTGTTGTGTGAAATTTAAAGCACTTCTCACATGCCATGTTAAACTACTGAAAATAATCTATACAAAAATATGTTTGTTAAAGGAACAAGAGGTTAGTAAAACCTGCTAGACCTAATACTACTACTTTTAAACGTACTAACGTTATAAAATGCCAATATCTGTTAAAATACATCAGTTCAAAACACATCTGAATCCTTCTCTCCCAAATAAGTTGGCTATCTAACTTGCTTGTTACACATCCCAGCAAGACACTCATGAGATTTAACACTGAACACCCAGATTTGTTTTATTATTTGCAGCAATTTATTTACAACATCAACATCAACATCAGCTATAACATAGCAAACCATCATTAGTACTAAACTTTACTGGACAGCTACACAGCTTAGCATGCAAATACTTTGGCTAAATGTTTCATGTTGCCACACTGACATACCCTAATTTGCATATTGTACAAGACATGTCATCTATAGAGCTTATTGTTTGACATGGCTAACTGTTTATGCACCTCACTGACCCAGACTTAAACAATAATCTGTATAACTGTTTTAGTAGTATTCCTTGATTGGAGTAGAGATCTGTCATTTAAAAAAATTGTGACAGTCATGGTAGTAGCAGCTGGTCCCATAATATCTGGGCCACACTAAAAGGATTATTTGTTTATTTTTTTTATTTTTTTCAGATGGATGTCATGGTCACAGCAGGTTGAGAAGGTCAGTCTGGAGGTCTCTTAGCCCAGCCACAGATTCCAGTAACTTAAAAAAAATGAATCAGGATTCACTGGGTTTGCCCAGGGACCTAGCAGAAGATGCTTGGTGGTGCTAGCAATGTTCCCAAGATGTTTCCAAGCCAACATAATCTTTCCAATAGGTCCTAAGTCTGCTCTAAGGTCTTCATTCAGTGGGACAGTTCTACAAGATCCTTGGGGTGTCTATATGGAAGGAGCTTAAACCACCTGGACTGGCTCTTCTCAATTGAGAAGCCTAACAAATCTACTCTGGGGCTTTCTAGTCCTCACCTCATCACTCAGAGTTCATCCAGTGGGCGGTAATGGACAGTAGGTGCTCATGGTTAAGGTTTCTACTGATCAGAAGGTTTTCAGTTAAAGCTCCAGCACCACCAAGCTCATCGCTGTCAGGCCCTAGACTCTGTCTGCTGTGCTGAGTCCACTGGCTGATGTCTGGCCTACCACTCACACCCAAACAAGCCGGAATATGTGAAGAAAAGATTTCACTAGATGGATATGTGACAATAAAATCTTTCTTCTACTAATTCTAAAGCTTTTGGGTATTAACTACCACAATCTCATCTACCACAGAACCTGTCTTGCTATTACTATTATCAACCCATATCATCCTGTCATGTGGAATGTGTTAAAACCCAACTTGCATCTAATTTAGTCACAGTCCAGTCATGTCCATCCTATTTTCAACGACTAAGCGTCAATATTTACCAAAGACATCTTGCTGAGCTTGTCTTCATGTGTAGCAAAGTGGGGCAAAGTAAGACGGTATAGTGGTCATACTCCATGTTTGTTTTGATCTCTAACTTGTGTTCACAGAACATTTTCGCCAGTTCCCTGCTTCAGAATCATCATCAGATTTAGGATAGAAATTATATGTATACGTAGATTTTAAATGAAATGAACAGACATAAACATTATCCTAGAGGCCTGTTTATTACCTGCTCCTGCTCTCATTTGTAATCCTGCCTTTCCTCCCTAGTAGGCTATATATATACCTGCTAATACTATGAAGCTTTGGGGAAACTAACAACCCTGTGATTGTAATTAACACTCAGGCCACTGGAGAGGTTTCCCCTAACTTCTAGATTAAACCTGCTCATAGCTGCAATTTTTCTAGTCTTGTTTTGTTCCTTGGCATTGCTCTGTGAGCAGATGTCTTCAACCCAGTATAAAATCATTTAAGGACTATTAAAGGAAGCAGTGTTTAACTCTCACTCGCCTTTCCTCCCACTGTCTGGTCATGTCCATTATGTGTTTGAAGGAGTATACTGAGTTATAATAACAACTTGCAGTCATGAAACAAGTGTACTTTTTGATCATGTGATGAATTTTTTTTGACAAATCTGTGCTAACCATCATTGGGATTACCAATCAAACCTATACTTTATAGGTATCTAAAATACTTCACAACATATATAGAATCACCTGGATGATATCACCTTTTCATTTCACTGGAAAAAGAGCAAAAGTATTTGCAATGCATGCTCAAAGTTGTTCCTAAAGTCATATACAAATGAACTGCTCTGAAATTAATAAATAAACATTTTAGTTGCTGTGTGTTGTGTGTAATGTTTATTATTATTATTATTATTATTATTATTGTTGTTGTTGTTGTTGTTGTCATTATTATGATGCTGATATTTTTGTTATTTTTGCATTTTATATAATTTGGTGGTTATTATTATTGTCATTATTGTTGTTGATGATGATGATTTTTGCATTTGTGACTCTTAGATAGATAGATAGATAGATAGATAGATAGATAGATAGATAGATAGATAGATAGATAGATAGATAGATAGATAGATAGATAGGTACTTTATTCATCTAAATGGGAAATTTACATAGTACTTAGTAGTAGAGATTTGATTTGATTTAATACATATAATGATAATAATGTTCCTTCTTCATAAATCTTCTTTTTCATCATCTTCTTCATCTTCATCTTCTTCTTCTTATGGTTATTATTGTTGTGTGCATGTTTATTACGCTGGTGTATTTTGGAGCATAGTGATTAGCAGAGATAATTTATGATTACTTCATACTGATTTGTTTCCCTTATAAAGGACAAGGGGACGTGCATGAAGCGGAGCGCGTCAGAGAGAGAGAGAGAGAGCGAGAGAGAGAGAGAGAGAGAGAGACTGTGATTTGCGCGCGCTGTCCCGCTGCTTTTAAAGGGTTAAATTCATCCCTGCGGGCCCAAACAAACAGGTTTCCGCGGAGTCTCTAACACGGCGACAGATGGCCACTTTTCCCCTCCTCCCCTCTTTCCTTCCTTTCACTCGGCCACAATACGGGAATACGGGGAACGCGAACGGAAGATGTCACGTGACGCTCCGGGGCCCGTTTTCCTGACGTAGTCGGCCATATGGCGCGTGCCGGGGGTAAGAAAGAAGAGAGAGTGAGAGAGAGAGAGAGAGAGAGAGAGGGGCGGGGCCTGTCCTCCTCGTCAGCCAGTCATTGGTGCATGGGAGGGGGGGATTAGAGAGAGAGAACACAGGCACACGCGCATCTCCCAGCATCATCAGCGCTCCTATATAAAGCGCAGCATCCCGTTCACGCGCTGCCACTTGATCATCATCCTCATCATCTTCATCATCCTCATTATCCGCAGGATCTCAAAAACTCAAATGCGGAGGGGCATGAAGCGACCATAACGGGACACTGAACACAAACACGACACACACAGGTACAGTCATCTTTATTTATTTCTCATCTTTATTACTGGCGCGTGCTTAATTAAAAATAAAAACAACAACAAAAAAGAAGATAGACTTTAAAAAAAATAAAATTATTTCTATTCGTCTTGACGCTGTTACCTAGATAAGGAATTTTTGTACAAGTGTACTGAAAATCGTTAGAAGCATTTTAAGTGAAAAAGTTAGAGCAGTGGTTTGTCTTGGATATTACATTACACATGATATACATTAGACATGTTTTAAAGTTTATTTTCCTCTAGGATATAAGCGAACAGGTTAATCAATTCATGACACTGACCTAAAGTAATCTACAAAAATTTGACTATATTAGCTAAATTTAGCCGTATATATGTTTTAGCTCATTTTACAGTACATGTAAACCCCAGGCTAATGACCTAGGAGCCGAAATATATAGAGAGAATATAGATAATTATGGCAAAATTGGTAAACTCTTGCAGTTTGCGTAAGTTAAAATGTTCACATCATTCAAAGAGGAAAAAAGAGATTATTTTATCGTGTATTATTTTGTTTAGATAGTATTATTTACTCTTCTGTATATTCAAGAATAATTAGTAAAAATTTAGGAGAGTTATTATTACCTATGATAGCACCTGGAGAAAACAACAGCATCAGCAATTAACAAGGTGTTAACACTTAACGGAAAATAAATTCCTAAACGTTTTTTAATCAGTAAAATTTCAGGGGGAAACCCTCCGTCTTCAGGTTTCTGTCCAGAACTCTGTCCAGAAACTGTATTAAACCAGTGAAGATCAGTTTTCTGTTCTTCCTCCTGGTCTTGGATTACTGTTGCTCTACACATTTTGGTGATT
The DNA here is from genome assembly GCF_019097595.1 of Hemibagrus wyckioides. Taxonomy (NCBI): domain Eukaryota; kingdom Metazoa; phylum Chordata; class Actinopteri; order Siluriformes; family Bagridae; genus Hemibagrus; species Hemibagrus wyckioides. The sequence continues at coordinate 8,031,038 of NC_080715.1, read as the reverse complement.
TCCCTTCTTCCAGGTCACTCTGTTAATTACCAAACAGAAACTCGGTTGAAGCAGGAGGCAAAAATAAACATAAAATCAGGGCTTCCTTATAGGACCAGCACTGGGAATTGTGGGAATTGTTGATGGAGACAGGAGCTCATGTCATGACAGGGTGTAAACTGGCATCTCCTTCATCTTTGGTTTAAATGAACGATGAGTATTCACTTGAGAAAGGTTGTACTTTTTAGTTTGCGTACATTTAGCCTCCAATTTTCACCTGAAAATGTATATCTAGCCTACTGCATATTTAATCAAGATACTAAGGAAAACTTAATGCATATCTTTGCTGGAAATGAAATTATTATTTAGAGTTGTTTTTTATTTAAAATAAATAAGTTATTCTAAAATCTAAAGCTCTGATCTTCACGCGTTGTAGTCCAGATGTAACAGAAACATGTTTTAATCATGACAGTTCAAGGAGGATTCTGTTTAATAACACAGATTTAACAGCACTGTTTCCACATTGTTGATGATCCCCCTTTCCTTCACCTCCTAAATCTGAAATCTTTATTATTCTGTTTGTTTATTTGCACGTGTGTCTGAGATGTCCACTATTTTATCTCACGGAGTCTGTTCTCTCTTGTGTGTGTGTGTGTGTGTGTGTGTCAGGATCATGACGAAATCTTGCACTGAAGAACCCTCGATGATCGAGTCTCAGGCCGGCAGTGCCAACTGGACTGACAAGAAGCAGAAGCCCGGGCACGAGGCCATGCGCCAAGACCTGGAGAACGACGAAGAGGAGGCTGTGCACAGGCTCGAGGACGCGCACGATCTGGAGGAGGAAGAAGAGGAGGAAGAGGAAGAGGAGGAGGAAGAGGAAGAGGGCGACGACGCGAGCAAGCCCAAGCGGCGTGGCCCGAAAAAGAAGAAGATGACCAAGGCGCGCCTGCAGAGGTTCAAGATGAGGCGCATGAAAGCGAACGCGCGCGAGCGCAACCGCATGCACGGGCTGAACGACGCGCTCGAGAGTCTGCGCAAAGTGGTGCCGTGCTACTCGAAAACGCAGAAGCTGTCCAAGATCGAGACGCTGCGTCTGGCCAAGAATTACATCTGGGCGCTGTCCGAGATCTTGCGATCGGGTGAGAGTCCGGATCTGGTGTCGTTCGTGCAGGCTTTGTGCAAAGGTCTTTCACAGCCCACGACTAATCTGGTGGCAGGGTGCTTACAGCTTAATCCGCGGACTTTCTTGCCCGAGCAGCAGAGCCACGCGCACGGAGCGAGCGTCGCATCATACGCCAGCATGCACCCGTACTGCTATCAGAGCCCTGGTTTGCCGAGCCCGCCATACGGCGCTACGGACGGCGCGCCGCACCACGCGTTTCACGCCAAGTCGGCGGCACACGCGTACGGGAGCACACTGCTCTTACCGCCGCCGCCGCCTCCGCCGCCACAGCCGCCGAGCGCCTTGCAGGCGGAACCATTTTACGACGCCGCGCTGGCAGACTGCGCGCACAGCCCCGCCGCGTCCTTTGACGGGCCGCTCAGCCCGCCGCTGAGCGTCAACGGGAACTTTTCCTTCAAGCACGAGCCAGCGTCGGAGTTCGAGAAGAGCTATCACGCGTTTGGCGGCGGCGTGCAGCCCTACCATCACCACGCGCCGCAGCCGGGACACCACCATCACCATCACCCACATCACCACCACGCGGCTCTTTACGATTTACCACCCATGGAGAACGTCGTGCCCTACGAGGGCCACTCTCATCACGAACGAGTCGTGCACATGAACGCGCAACTCAACGCCATATTCCACGACTCGTGAGCTCGAGAGGACTTTTTTTTCCCAGAGACTGTTCGATTCATATAGTGCGTGTCATCATGGTTACCTGTCTATGGCTTGTTGCGAAAAAGAAGGAGATCAGCAGAAAAAATGCCCTACATTTGAATTAACACCCCTATTTTTTTAAAAAAAAAATTCAATAGAACAAAAGAAAAGTTTTGCTATGACACGGGGTTCATCTGCGTCAGAAATGTTATTGCGCGTGCTAGGAAAAGTCTGTCGAAAAGTTATGGTTCCTTCACGTGCCGGACTTGAAGAGGGTGCTGAAAGGTTACCTCAAGTCGGCCACGTGAATCAACCAGAGACATGATATTACACACACACACGTTATTCAGAGAAACACACCTGTGTTGGTCCTTTGAGCTTCCAGAGGCTTCTTTTAGCCTACATTATAGTGATGTTTAAAATAAATATCACTTCTTATCTAGGGAATATGCATAAATGGAAAGTTCTCCAAATGTGGTCTGAATGTAGGCTAATGTTTTCCATCAGACTGATGCATTGTCAATGGCCTATACACTAGCTAGTATTCTCAGTGTCCAGACTTTATCTAAAAAGTTACGCACTTTGGGGGGAAAAGTAACCAGTATGTTCAAAATTCTTAAATTTCTATTTTTTCCCCCTCGTGTTATTAAAAATAGCCTTTTTTATAGCTTTGTTACGTCTGTATTAGCTAGCTGATGCCCAACTTGATTAGAGCCAAGTCCACACGCTACATTGTGTTGCGTTGCATTTTTGTAAAAAATATGTTCATTATTATTTCTGTAAGTGTTACACTCATAATACTTGGTGCTGATTGGTTAATACACCAATAGTGTTCTTGTCATGTAGCAGCTGGCAGATCAGGGCAGAAAATAAAAATAAAATACATATACGTTTGAAATTGTAGACTTGTTAGTATTAGATGTAAGAAAAGAAAAATAACAGGAAATAAAGCGAGTTTGTAGGGTCTAGGTAGGGTTTTGTTGAACGGTGAGCTATCCAGTTAGCTCTCAACATGATGTAGGTTATATTTGGTCAAACAAACAACATCATTCCAGATAGTATGTAAAATAAAACAATGCACTATTTTGATACGCTAATTACATGAACTACTCTAGCTAGCATGGCGATGTAAACAGTAACGAAGGCGTTGTCATGGAAACGGCTAATTCAGTGTTTTTATTTGTATTTACACTCGCATGTTAATTCAATGTTGCAGGGCATTTTTTTTCTGCTGTTTTCAAACACACGCACGCACACACACACACACACACACTATATGCTTAATCTTATGGTATGTATTTATTGTCTTTATAGCTGCCTTGATAGGAGAAAAAGAAAAAAAGAGGATGCACATATTCTCTCCTTCATCTTATGTATTGTAATTTTAACTATATGCGCTGACTACTGTGCATCGTGGGGTCACAGTCACAGGTGGAAGGAAACAGGGGCGTGACCTTTAATTCAGAATGTGTTAATTCTCCATGTTACACACACACGCGCGCGCGCGCGCGCGCACACACACACATACAAAAAAATCACAAAGCAATAATTTGGGAAAAAAAAACTATGCAATTTTTAATCGAATATACTGGGCCAATTATAGAAATGAATAGAGAGATTGCTATATTTTTCAACCTACTACATTTTACTACTTACTACGACTCATACTACTCTATCCCATACTGAATTATTTTGTTGTGATTTTTGTAATAGAATTGTTAATTTTTTTATATAAGTCGGATTCGTGATCCATGCCATGCAACCCCCCCCAACAACCCCCCCTTACCCCTAAACATTAATGTTTTATATAACTAAATTGATTTTATCTCGTTTATACGAAACAAATAGGTAATACACGAGGGGTTGAAACCAGCAGGCAAGTGCTTATAAGACTCTGTTATGTTGCCTTAGCAATCAATCATTTACTGTAAAATCATGCAAAATTGCACAAATCCACCCCCCCCCCAAAAAAAGAGAGGAAAAAAAATCCCCCCCTTCGGTTTTTTTTAAACAGCCACAATAAAGACAGATCACTTATTTAAAAAAAAAAAAAGAAAAGAAAAGAAAAGAAAGAAATCATGGACTATATTGAACTGTTTGAGTGCTGGGAAAGATTTGGTGTTAGAAAAGTATTGATGTTTGTATATATATAAATATATTAATTAAAAAAAAAAGAAGCTTGACTATCACCTGAAAACTGCACCCTGTAAAGAAGAAAAGAAAAAGAAAAAAAGGGGGTTGACCTTTTCAAAAAATGGAAATAAAACAATGAAATCTATCACACTTTGTTGAAATTATTTGTAGCTTGTTCGTCATAAACATAACGACGATTTGTATATATTAAAATGTAAAAAAAGATATTTCTTTGGTCAAACTTTAAAACTAAAGCATATTGAGCGTATTATAGCCTATAATTCTCTCTATTTATTGCAGATATTGCTTTAGAAATTAAGCTTGAGATGCAAGACCTATCTTTATTTTTTGATGCATTTGCGTTAATTTTGATGCCATTTATTGTTGGTGTTTTTTTTTTTGCCTTCATGGGAGAAAAACAGGGTAAATAACTAACTTAAGATGACACTGGCGTGCAAAAATGCTCTTGCTCAATATCTTATATAGACGTATACATATAAAATAATCTATCTATATTTATTTAGCAAATTGTTGCTAATGCAATCGACAGGTTGCAGCACCATATGGTCATCCTGGTCATTATATTTTAAGCTGTGTATGTCTATCAGGTTTATTTAGTTAGGGGGAAAAAAAGTAATAATGAATTAAAAGTATTCAAGCATTTTAAACGAAAAAAAGAGACGAGATTGGGAAGACACGCACAAATATAATACTCCAGATCTAAAGAAAAGTGATTTATTTTGAAAAAAATATTTATTATCGAAATTATACATCGGTACCGAATAACAACAAATAGATCTATAGAATATCGATTTGTTGATTTTTGTCTTATCAATTGCTATTTTTCTCCTTCTCTTCCTTTGCCCAAGTGGCTGTTCAATCATCTCCATACAGCCATCATTTATGCAAAATGAGCGCGTGAGAGCCACAGATGTTCCTCTACTGCAGGGGGAGGTTTTAATTTATGAAAATGATCCTGTTTTAATGCATGGACATTCATTGCATAACCCAATACCTCTGTCATTAGGGAGAAACAACCTAACGCCAATCTATTTTATAGAGGTTATCAAAAACACACACACACACACACACACACACACAGCCAGAAAATGCTTTCTCAGCGATCTGATTAGGATTTTTAACCCAATAACCGATATAGCACACATTAAACTCTCACCAAAATATACAGGATTCAACCTGATTCAATTAAACACCGAGTCTCAGATTGAAACCTTCAGGGGGGTAATTAATCACAGAGTGTTGGCTAATTTATGTAAAACAAATCACTGAATAATTGAAGCTGTAAAAATACAGTTTTCAGATCTATTTATCTGTTTATCTGTTTATCTACACCGCGTCAACCTTCTCATGGACACAGTATAATAAGGCTCATAGGTTACATAATATAAGACGAGTATAATTTCAATTTTTGCTGTTTTGACATGCTAATACATACATATATATATATATATATATATATATATATATATATATATATGTATTAGGGGTCAGAGAAAAATGTTTGTGTAAAAATAATAATAAGCGATCATCTGTTTACTGTGGATTGCCACTGGGGTGGGGTGGAGGGGGGGATTGAGAGGTTAGTAAAGCCATTAATAGGTGTTCATGGGACTATTTAATTTGAGCAAATTAGATCTGGAGGTCTGTATTAAGTTATTTTATTCCCCTGAGAGCCGGTTAGATGAGCTTTCCGATGAGGTTTCATCTTCACACATTTACATTCCGGATGGTTTATAAACACCCCGTTATGGAGGTAACGGCTATCGCACGAGCCCGCCGTTTTAAATATTTTAAATATTTTTAAAAAATAACGGTCATTGATTTTTGAAGTAATTTCCAACCGTCGCACAACGGATCATTTCTCCGCCTTTTTACATATATATATATTTATTATATATTTATATATAAATATATATATATGTTCATATAAATCTAAAATACTTGTAGGATTTATAATTTTACATTCAAATTATCTTATATATCTAAAGTGCCAAATATAATTACTAATAAATGATGCTGATACATACAGCGGGACTGCTCGCACATGCTAATGCTACTGCAGCTAACGTTGGCTTGGGCTAATGCTAGATAAAAAAAACTAGATTCATAGTTGTCAAATATATTTAAAATACACAAGTAGCTATATAATATAAACTATCACATTGGTTTCAGTGTATATTGGGCTAGTTATAATGTTACAGCAAAAGATATCTGGCTATAGGTCTAAGCAGAGTTTTATATATATATATATATATATACTTATAATACTTATAGGAGTTATTCAGGATACCTATAAAGTTATATAAGATATAAACTCTAGCCTAGTATTTATCCACCCCAGTTTAGGTTAATATATAATTTGGCGTCAACTTTTTGCGCATAGTTTCTGAAGAAATTGTCAAATAAGATGCTATTTTGTACTAAGAGGATCTGACTGATGACTTATTTGCTCATAATTCACACATCTTAATGTGCAAGCGAATAGTTTGAACCCTGTGATAATATTTTATTATGGAAGTTTTTTTTTTATTATGGAAGGCCTGCTAGGTTGCAGGGGTATAATAATAATAATAATAATAATAATAATAATAATAATAATAATAATAATAATAATGTAAGAGCAGGGTTGTATGTGGAATTAGAGGAAAAATGGAAAAATGTAATAAAAACGAAGTGATTGAAGCGCGCGCCCGCGTCCGTAGCCAGGACTACTTATCGGGTACGCGCGCCACCGGAGGGCTCCGGCCATGGCGGGAGCGCGCACGCCCAGCTGATTAACTTACACGGCACAACACCGGGGCAAACTGTGACGCGGAAACCCAGCGGATATTACACTTGAAACATGTTTGAATCCGCGAGAAATTCGATAAATGCCAACCACGCTTGGTCGGAGAGCCGAGGGGAGTTAACGGAGAAGAAGCAACCGGTGTCCGAGTCTCCTCCGGTTACAGGAAACCGTGTCACGGCGAAGAAGAAGAGGAAAAGGAAGAAACGACAAGAAAGTGAGAAAAGCTCCGTCTCAGCGCCCCAGCTCCTCTGCCCCGAGGAAACCCTTTCGGTTCACGGAAGAAAGGAAAAGTCCGGTAACGGAAGCGAGCCGATTGTAAGGGGAATCTTTCAGATCGGGAAGAAGAGCCACGACGTGATTCTCACGGCCACTCGGGTCACGTGGACGCGCATCCAGCCCGAGAGCCCTACAGGTAAGAATCACTTGGCTTGTTGTTCTGTGGTTGCCATGGCTACGTTGTTGTTGTTGTTGTTGCCATGTTGTGTTGTTGTTGTTGTTTTTCCCACCCGTATTTATGACAACAGTGTACTCGATGCACAATGCGCATGTGCGACTTCGGGAAATTGTTTATCACCGATAAACGAAGTTAACAAGTAATTATTGACGTTTCCCAAATATGGCGGACAAGGTTCCATTTCCCATAGTACTGAAAGACAAATACACTAGTGGTTAAAGGTGCAGTAGTCGATATTTTTCATTTCCTAATGGGACACAAAAACATTTTCGAGTTTGCATTTGAATAGGATTCTTCTCAGTCATTGTATAGACACGCCCACAACGCCACTTCACAGCCCCTATAAATCATTTTAAGTTGTAACTAAGCTCGAAGTTACGACTATATAAACACAAAACTTCAACTTAAAATGATTTAAACTTTAATGTATGAGTGCTGTTTAATCTTAACATTGATTCTAATTAGCATGGAAGTTCTGGTTGAACCATAAGTTTGGGGCAGAGCTTTGTGTAAGTAGTTGGAAATGAGAGTAAAAAACTATTCAAATTTTATTCATTTCCAATCATTTAAGTATTTAGGATCATTTTCCATCCACAATTTGTACTCAATACACCTTAAAAGTTGAAAAAAGCCTGTTTCTTGGCAACTGGGTTAGATAAGGTTAATAATTTAGCTACCACGTAGCTGTAAATCTTTACAACAAACTATGTAAATGCAGAAATTTCAAGCAAAACATATCAGTATTTCTTAAAACACGTTTTAGGTTCCGCAAAAACGCCACCATAGGTTTCGGCACGTTGATGCTGTCAGCATGGTTTTTGCGAATTTTTTCTGCCTTTTTAACCACAATGCTAGATTCTGATTGGTCAGAAGATTTTGACTGGATTTCTATAACAGCAGCTAAATGTTGAAAAATGTCTGGAATCTTTGTTATGATGAAGTTTTCTCTGAGGAGATGTTTTGGAAAGGATATCATCCAGTTTCAGAATGTTAAGAAGTCAGAAATAAAGCTGTAAGTTTAATGTTTCAGACACAAGTAAAGTCTTCAGGACAGAGAACAGCTATAGCATGATTTAACATCGTTCCTTGCTCAACAGTGTTAACATTGGAAGATAGCTAACAAAGACAAAGAAATCACTTCAGGACATAACATGCTGTGACAGTTACTCTGCTTGTGATTAAGCCACATTTTTTTCTTTAAGCCACATATTTTCTTCTTCTTCTTCTTTCGGCTTTTCCCTTCAGGGGTGGCCACAGTGAATCATCTCTCTCCACCTATCCCTATCTTCTGCATCCTCAACACTTACACCCACTAGCTTCATATCTTCATTTATTCCATCCATATACCTCCTCTTTGGCCTTCCTCTTTGCCTCCTGCCTGGCAGCTCCATGTCCAACATTCTCCTACCAATATACTCACTCTCCCTCCTCTGGACATGTCCAAACCATCTTAATCTGGCCTCCCTGACTTTGTTCCCCAAACGTCCAACATGAGCTGTCCATCTGATGTACTCCTTCCTAATCCTGTCCAACCGTGTCACTCCCAAAGAGAACCTTAACATCCTTAGCTCTGCTACCTCCAGCTCTGACTCCTGTCTCTGTCTCAGTGACACTGTCTCTAAACCATACAGCATGGCCGGTCTCACCACTGTCTTGTACACCTTCCCCTTGATTCTTGCTGAAATTTTTCTATCACATATATTTCCTATTAAATATTTTTCCTATTCACATATATTTCCACACCCTAGTGTTTCATTCCTCTTATACCACAGGAACTTCCCAGCAGTAACCATTATTTTATAATTTATTAACATACCTTTTATAGTTATATGCAAATCAAGTTAGCTCCCGTTATTACTTATCACTGTTGTTAGCCTAAATTGTTAGCCTTACGAGAACTAACTGGAACAGTTTTTAGAGTATTTCTCAAGCATTTTTTCTTCTCTTTGTAACTTGGGTTACTCACCAACATAGTGTAATGAGCTGTTATTTTTGGAGTTAGCAATAGGGCTAACTTTGTGGTTTTGCACTTGTGCTGTGAGGTCATTAAGTAAATGTCATTAAGAGTAAGGGAAACCAATAGCTAACAGTCTAGCATTGTGAAACCTACATGCTATATCATGACACACTTGCTTCAAAGTTGTTTGGAGTTGTTTAGTGTCTCAAACAGAAAGGCTTATGTAATGTCTGACCTGGTGTTATTGATAAAATGCACTAAAAGAAGCTACAGAGATAAATAAAGTAGTCACAGCATCGGACTCCTGCTAGGAGTCGTAGCTTACAGGTTGAAGGTGAAATTAAAGGCGAGAATATATGTTTAACATTTTTTATTTTTTTAATTAACTACCATACGTCTTTCTGGGTAAGCAGGTGACAATTTATACATTTGTGTGGTGCTAATGGTGTATTGGTGCACTACCGGTTTAGAACTCTAAGCTATTTAGTTAGTAGAAAAGGAGTACACAGATTTTAAACAGCAAGGTTCAGGTTACACTGCAGCTGATGTTTACAAGAGCCTAGCATGCATTATTTTGAATAAATGTGCTCCACTGTAACTCTGGGGTTTGCTTGCATCATCTAATAAAGATAGAAAGAAAGAAAAGCAGGAGCTTTATACAAATATGTACACTCTAAAGCCACTTTATTTATGAAGTCCTGTTAATTCATGCAATTATCCAATCAGAGGGCAATGCAAAGCATAAAAACATGCAGATACAGGACAAGAATTTGAGTTAACGTCAAACGGGAAAATTTCAGTGATGGTGGCCTGGTTGTTGAGTATTTCAGAAGTCTCATGGGGTTCTCAGACACAGACTATAAGGTTGTGAAAAACATCCAGTTATAAGCAGCCTTATATCCTTCTTGGTGTCAGAGGAGAATGGACAGACAGGTTTGTGCTGACAGTCACACAAATATCCACTCTTTACGAAACTCTAAGCAGAGAAGCATCTCTGAATGCAGAACACACTGGTGGAGGCAAAAGATCACACGGGGTTACACTCCTGTCAGCCAAGAGCAAGTATCTGAGGCTACAGTGGGCACAGAACCGAGAGAGTTTAGGAGATGGAAAAAGACATACAGTGAGATGCTTTTCAAATCAATATGTCTTTTAATCTAATATCCATAGCTCAGGAAGTGCACGTTAACACAGTTTGGTTACGTATATTATGTAACATTGAATCTGACAGTACATATGGTGATTGGAGATACAGGATTGATGAAACAGGCTGGCTGAGGGGGGGGAGCGGGAAGTCGGTGCTGCCAAGAAGTCATGTGTGACAGATGTGCTGGTAATAGATTCCGGCCGATTGTTGTGGCCACCTAAAGTAGAGCATCTGTCAGTCTTGTGGACATTTAGCAAATGTCCAAGTAAATGATACTCAAAGCGACCATCTGCATGACTGCACTGAGCACACAAACATATGACTCTTTTCGCAGGGCTCAGATTAGTGTCATTCGCAATGGGGTTCACTCATGTTTTGGACCAGTCTTATATTTCTGGACGGATTTGACATATTTGGCTGCGACTAGTTTTGTAATTAGCCTATCTGTTTTAAAAAAAACCGTGTAGACGGAAAAGAGTATGCGGGAGTCACTCATCAACAGCTCAAGAGTCATCCTGAGTTGCATATGGTTTTGTTTTTGACAATTTTTCCTCATAGAGTACAGAAGGGAATTTAAATTCATTGGACCACTTACAGTCTTAAGCACATATAATCATTTCTGAATTATTGTTGTGCAGCAGCGTGTCAGGCAGATAAAGTACCCTCACTGGCTTTAGATTTTTGTACTCAGCCACCTGGAGTAGTGCAGTGTTTTCTTTCTCAGATGTTAGTGAGTAGGATTAGATTTCTGTCAAGTATCAAATATAATTTTCCACTAGGATTTTTTTTTTGTCTCTCTCTTTTTAATTCTCTCTCAGATTTTTGGCCGGTCTTACATTCGATCTGATCGACTTGGACTCAGATGCCCTCTTCGCAGTCCAGGAGAATTATGCATTTTAAACAATGCTAAATATTTGAATATGACTCGGTATCCTGTAATTTGTGAGATGCCAAGTGTCTCATTTAAAAAGTTCTTCTTCTAGAAACGTGGCTTTAATACTAACAATTAATAAAGGTGAAGATGTCAGCGAGCTTTGTTACTAAAATAAATGAAAAAATAAAGAAATGATCAGTTTGACAACAATGATTACAGCTAGCCTGTAGCTGCTGTTTAATCGGCACGTTATTCCCGTCTCTGTTCCATTTACACTCACACTTTATCTGTACCGTTTTGATGATTTGGACCAGTGTGATCGGAGAACCGCTTCCCATTTCGGTTTCAGAGCTCGGAGAGGAAACATAACACGCACTTCATGACTAATCGGCCATCGACGAGCCCCTTCATATCACGATCAGCGACGACGTTGTACCTCGTTTGCGGTTTTTATGCAGACACATCAAAGTCTGCTCATGGATGGGGGGAATGAAAGAGAAATAGAAAAGCGGTTTGGCCCACTTAAGCTCGGCAGCAGTACTTTCTTAATCAGTGATCCAAGCTAATGTTATTAAGCCAGCACTCTCATTACACAGAAAGCATCCATCTAATAACCCCCTATGGCCTTTACCAAATGCTCTCATGAAACTGCCAGAAAATGGCAGCACGATGCCGAGATGCTGAGCTTCTCTATTTGACACTCGTACGATTCTTTTCTTGCCTGGGGGACAGAAGATTTAAGCCACATCCTTGATCTCCGAACAGACTGAGAAGTGCTTTTATTTTATTATGTGCTTCATATGTCCTGCACACATAGATGATTGCGAATCCTGCACCAGCTTCTGTAAAAGACAAAACAGTGGGTATGTTTCAAATCGGCCTCTCTGGTTAGGTAATTGCTTTTGAATGTCTAGTATTTTACACAAATGTAGCAGCGATATCACTTTATTTATAAAATGGCTCGATCCGTTTGATGAAATCCTGTAGCAAAAATGAAACGAAACAAAACAAATACAGAACAGTCGACGGTGAGGTCACTGTCCAATCCTACACTGTGAAAAACACTGTGACGTTGTACATTGTGACATTGTACCAACACACTTTGAAAGATTTGTTCGTGTTTATATTTAACATTATTTATTTAACTGCTACATTATTTATTTTTAGCTACATTAGGCACAAAGCTAAGCAAGAAGACATTACACACCAAACACCTGATATAGCCAAAAGTATGGGGACACCTGATCCAAACTTGCTCATCCATGTCTTTGCAAATATGGACCTTGCTTTGTGCACTGGTGTGCAGTCATGTTGGAACAGGAAGGGGTCATCCCCAAACTTTTCTCACAAAGCTGGGAGCATGGTCCAAAATGTCCTGGTATGAAGCTGAAACATTAATAGTTCCTTTCACTGGAACTAAGGGGATGAGCCCAACCCCTGAAAAACAACACCTGAACTCAATGATTTGGAGGGGTGTCCCAAAACTTTTGGCAGTATAGTGTATGTTTCTTTCCCAGGCTGTTGCCACACACACTTGTATAGAATGTCTTTGTGTGCTGTCACGCTACAATTTCCCACCTGTGAACAATGTGAGCTCCATGAAGACATGATGTGAAGAACTGGAGTGTCCTGCACAGAGCCCTGACTCTGACTCAACCCCAACTGAACACCTTTGGGATGAACTGGAACCCTGACTGAACCCCAGACCTCCTTTACATTAGTGTCTGATCTCACTAATACTCTTGTGATAACAAATCCCCACAGTCACACTCTAACATTTAGTGGAAAGCCTTCGCAGAAGACAGAGTGGAGGTTTTTATAACAGCGATGGAGGAATAAATGGTGGAATGGGATGTTCAACAAGCACATATTAGTGTGATAGTGAAATGCCTACATGGTATTAGCCATATACTGTATGTCTTGAAGATAAGCATTTGTTTATCTATCAAACCATTCCTCTGCATTTTCTTTGGTTCAGATGTAGATGATCGCTATTTTAAGGATCGTCCGTGATGATATATGGCACCGTGTCATGCATTGTTATAGCTAATTTGCCATATAATTCACTGCCAGGCTTCAGATAATCTCCCAGCGAAGGGAGTGAAGAATGCAGCATTGTCTCACTGTCATCCCAAGAGACAGAGCGGTGAAGAAGCGAAGAAGTAGCCGAGTTTGGAGGGATTTTTTTTTTTTTCCCTGTGAACTATAGGGCTTATTTAAACTCTGCATCCTTTTGGGCATTAAACAAGCAGCCAAACACCTTTGGTGCTTGTTGGCAGCTCGGAACAGAAGCCGTGGTGTAGAAGGTCCGAATCGAGAGAGAAAGCACTGAGGCTCGACTCAATCCCAGCAGAGACAAGCACACTGGAGGGAGGGAATGTGCTGGTAGAGGGAGCTTTGCGTTTGACTTTTTGAACCCTGAATTTGTTTAGCTTTGGCCTTGGCGCATTTTCACTCCACCACAGGATGACCGAGAGCTCTGATCTGCTCTAGTAGCTCACGCCTCCGGAATACACAGTTCACACTGATCACATAGTGGGTTTGTGCTCTCTGTGGCCCCTGTGTGTGTGTGTGTGTGTGTGTGTACGCTACTCTGACTGATGTCTCCTTAGACTGATATCAAAGCCTTGGGGGCTACACTCAATACAGTGGAGTATTTTTTTTTTTGTCTTCAAGCTGCCTTTAATACATGTGTGATAAACGCTTAGAAAGAATGACTTTAGCATAGTAATGTACGGCAACTAAAATATTTAGTGTCAGATAAGAAAAAAATGAAACATTCAACATTGTTTCCGTAAAGGCAGTTAACTAATAAAATTCTGTTTTGCCGAAAACGATCTCCACAGCCGGAATAAACAATGGTAAGCTTGTACAGCTCTTTTAAAAGTTTTTATTCATGTCGATTTCAGCTGTGTAGTGCTTTAAACAATGGACATTGTCACAAAGCAGCTTTAAAGAAACATATAAATTCAGGATGCAAATCTTTAATTGGTGAATTTGTTCCTTATAAACAAGCCAAAGGTAACAAAGAGAAACTCCCTGGGACATTTACGCCATTTTGCAGAGCCCTTTATCCAGAGCCACTTACATTTATCTTTTGTTTTTTTAATACAATTAAGGGATAAGGGACTTGATCAGGGGCCCAGCAGCAGCTTGGTGGACCTGGGATTCAAACTCACGACCTTCTGATCGTTAGTCTACCCCCCTGAGGAAATGAAGAAAATCCTTAAGAGGAACCAGACTGGAAATTGGAACCCACAGTAGGGGAAAAATCTAGTTGAATTTTCTTTATTCCAATGTGTACATCGTTCCATGGAATTGATTTGAGTAACGTTAACACAATTCGTGTTGTCCATCCAATGTGATCTGATCATGTATTTTCATCCCTGAACAAATTCAGACACCAAGCGCACATCTGATCTGAGCTGAGAATCAAATCTTTGAGCATATCAGAAATCATTTATATAAAATTAGCATGAACATGAATAAAAAAAAACAACAACTTACACCAATGGATTCCTTGATGCCTATCTTTATCCCTCTATAGCCTTTGTTAGATTAATAAATAACTATACTACGAATATTAATAATAATATTTGTCATCAGCATCAAAATCATGACGGACGTCCTCCACTGTAAGGCCACTAAAACCAGTTAGAAATGATTCTTCCATAGAGCTACTAGCTGTAATTTGACGTTAATGGGATATATCGTCACGGCGATCAAGTTAGACAATTAAAATTAGAATTCATAAGCATCGCCTCTAAAGTTCAACAGAGAGAACAAAGCTTATATAATTCTGTCAACTTCATAATTAGTGAAATCTAATCTTTTAAGGTTATTAGCCAGTCTTGAATTCAGTTTTGCAAGCATTCCCGACTAATGCATAATTAATCATAAAGAAATTATAAGACTAAATGCTAATGCTAGTGATTAGCAGTGACAGCCGACTGGTAAACAGCTTCTGGTATTTTTTTTTTTTTTTTTAACTCTTCAGGCTGCTTTCTTGGTGTTTAAACACATTCGTCATTTTTCTCCGACGCGTCAGTCTTGCCTTTGCTAACAGCCGTGGTTTTATTGTGTTCATTTAACTGCATTCATTTTTAGGCACGATTTCCTCCATGTTGTTAGAAATGCTCCCGTGTTACCAGGCAAAAAAACAAGGAGGAAGTTTAAGCTAAGGAATTGGTTATTTGTTTGGGTGTCTATCAGGAAAAGCGTGAGCTGGACTCGTGTATAGAGAGAATTCTAAGCAACTTACGACGCCACAACTGACGTGTTCAGTATCACGATTCACGCGGCCTTTCGCTAGAAGCAAATCGTCGAGACTTAAAAATGTTTCGATATCTATAATCAGCCATCCCTTTAAAAGATGAGCAAAACTGGCTTGCAGATATTTGTATACATAATTACATTTCTGGCATTGAATTCTCGTGATTATTTTATAAAGGATATTAGCCCCATAAAACTGCTGCTCCCAGGAACAAATGATTATCTGTGTACAGAAGAAACAAAGAATAAAAAGGACTCAAAGTAGATTAGGTCGCTATTTTAAGGCCATGCTAATCTTCAGATATTAGCATTGTAGGGATTTTCCATGTCCTGCTTTCGTAATTCCTTTATCCTGTATATCCTTTGTGGAACAGAGTGAATTGGGACTTGAGATGACTATTTCTATCACTTCATTTAGTTGATACTTTGGGTGTTTGCTCCTATGCTAATTAGATTATTATTATTATTGTGTGTGTGTATTTTTTTCAGAGCAGGATTTCAGTTTTATTGGTTGTATCTCCTCGCTCCTCCAGCCTCCACTGACCACAGCAGCACCGGGAGCGTTGCTCCATTTATATCCAGCCACTCTTTAGACGCTCTGGGATCATTTTTGATCTCCAAAAGTGACCTGTTTTTATCCCTCCCAGTTCTGAGGACTCTGGTTGACCACAGCGGTCAGGCTCTCCACAAAGGCACTGATGGGATGGGCCACAGATTTCTGAGGCTAATTGCACTACTGAGGTTATATGATCCCATTTCATCGAGGAGCGAGAGGGAGAGAGAGGGAGGGAGGGAGGGAGGGAGGGAGGGAGGGGGGGGTAAGGAGGCAAAAGGGAATAAATAAAGAGGAGGAATGGAGAGAGAAATAGACGGATGGGACGATAGAAATAGACTAAGTGGGATTTGGCATATTTAAGATGCTATGAAATCTATTTAATGGCAACATTTGTCTCTGTTTTAAGTATATACGTAAAACAATTTATATATTATTATTTAAGTATTAAATACAAAAAGCACCACATCAGCTGTTTCCAGACAGTTTATTATTATTTTTTATTTTTAAAAAATTACAGAAAGGAAATAATTCCATGCATATTTCAGAAAAGCATACTGTGACAACTCTTATCATGATATCAATATTCATATCATTGTATCAGCCAACTCTGTGGTTTTGGCTCTGGTGTACTTTTTTCATCATCATTAGTCCCGTGAAGCTATTGTACACATAAATTAAAATTTAGAGTCTAAAATCTGCTGGCTTTCCAAACTAAAGAATCTTTTATAATCTCATTTTTATTCTTTCTACTGTAATCTCTCTGTCCAGGATCCAGCAGATGAGAATGGCTTGCTTCTCTTAAGGTTTCTTTAGGGTTATCTGTTATTTATCTTTTGTTAAATGAGCTCTAAAGATAAAGGTAAAACATCACACTGACTTTACTAAAACGTCAAACAAGCTCGTGTTCGGATCCCCGACGCATGCGCCGGGTAAACATTGCCTGGCAGCGTCCGTCAGCGTGAGCCGATCAGCTGTTTTGTGTTTGTGCCCGAACACAGTCGTGGTGAGGGTTCAAAACGCTGTGACCCTTCAGCACCGCGCAAAGCAGCAGACAGCGTCACGCTCTAATCGGACACAGGGAACAAACAGACGGTGTCTCGTCCTCTGTTTGCGTCCCGGGGGCCTGAAAATACGGCAATATAAAAATGTAAATATTGGGTTTTGGCCTGTGTGCGTGTGTGAGTGAGTGTATTTGTGTGTATGTGTGTGTGTGTGTGTGTCGGTTCCGATGGCCTCCACAGGCACAGGTGGAAAATAAGGCCCTTGACTGCATAGCGGGAACCACATGGCCTCACTCCACGTGTGGGCGACGAGGGGGCTCTCCGGCCTGGCACGGCCTTCGCGCCTGCTTGGACACGTTTCAAACGGCCGTATTAGTTTGCTGAGCGAAGGGCGCAGTGGGCATCTACAGTAGCCAGCAGGGAAGGGGATGAAACAAAAGAGCACTTCGGCTTTATTTCAGACAGAAGGCCTCGCTAGCTGTCTTCCCTGAGTAACACTGACTCTCATCACATCACTTGCTGTGGATGTGATATGGATTTTATAGCACTGAACACCAGTTTTTTATTTTTTTCCCACAGTAACACATAAGTGATTGACTGCTAATTTATTATATCTCCAGTGTTTTCCCCCCTTCTCATTTTCCTTAATGTTCCCCCATTATTATTTTCTCTAGATATCAGATAATTTGTTCACACTAATACACTCTGATCATTATTATAATAATGATCCTACAATGTAAATAAAATCTTTAAATTCAGACCCAACTACTGAAGTAGAGTTCTCTGTATCTTAACTTTTTCCGGCCCTTTATCATCAAACCTAAAGGTTTATCAATTTGCTACAATACATATATTTTAAAAAGAAATAAACATATAATATATCATCATATGGCCAACCTCTGGTTTGTAGAATTGAGTTCTACATTCCTGCATCTGATTTTGAGGAACAGATATTTTTTTTCTCCAGACACATTCTCAGGATTGCTGATTTATATTTTGTCGTCATGCGACTGAGAATTTTCACGAGAGACATGCCGTAGAACTAGATCTCAATATTATTTATGCAAAATCCAAAATCTGTTATTAGAATTACTGCAGATTTTGAATGGTCGATTCGTGTAGTAAATTTGATCCGTCCTTTCCAAGAAATTTATCCGTACCTGAATTGAATCTCCAGGTCAGATGGGATTGAGTGACGATCCTGTAACGTGAGAAATCTTACCCTTTGCTCACGAATGCTTCATTTTTGATCTATACAGTAATCTACAATGCTATCACACATATTAGTCACATGTATACTCTTCATCATGTTAATATATTTCCTCCTGTTCTGCATTGTTAACGGTTCCGATTGCAAGAGTGTGGAAGCGATTATCAGCTCCCTCTCCTGTTCTACTCAGCATGTGGAGTCAGTCCCTTCTGTCCATACATTAATCGGCCAATGATATGACAGCGTCCTGACACCTCCTCCCCCCTTCCTCGACGACTTCCTCGGGAAGGAGCGATGCTGCGGGGAAGCTCGCACCCATCTGGAAGCAATAAAGTTTTCTAGAAGAGCGCTTGATTTTATTTAATCTCTCCGTATCATACTGTGCCTCAAATGAAGGGTCGCGCTCATCACGTCAGCGGTAGTCAGCGTCATGTGTGCAATGGAAGATGACAGATAACACGCACATGTTCACAAACATGCCAGCTAGGCTGAGTGTATGTTTGGTGCTAAATTAAAAAGAAATAGACCAGAATTCTAATCCCTGGGGGACTTAGGAACTAAAGGCTACAGCTAGTACAGGAAGTTGAGACATTATGGCAGTTCCATTTGTTAGTGATGTGACATTTGACCCGGTATTGACTTGAAAAGTGTTACAAGTGCACGTGCAAAGCATCGCTGAGGCAGCGTGTCTTTATCTGGTCATGTGACCTTTCAGATTGCAAAAGCAAACCGATGCTTAAAAGTAACCTAGGCATGTACGTGGATATTAAAGAGCTTTGCAGCCATTATTTATTTATTGTATTTATTGAATTTTCTAATCAATAGGTGTGGATTTATTTTGTACTTGGATGGAGATGATGGATTGCATTAATTACACGTAACAAAATGCATTTATTTTCTCAGAGGCAGGTGAGGGAATGACATATTATAGCTACCATAATGTAAGTGATAACAGGAACTACTTAATAAATGACTAATAAAATGACTGTAAAATGGTTATAATAGGATCAGAGTGATGTATATTAATATGATCGTAATTAATAGTAATTTATGGTAAATCACTGTGGTATAAGTGGAATAAAACGCTGTTGAATGTGCAGTTATTCGAAAATAATCCACTTGGTATTATCCGATTCATTTCGTATAACAGTGTGGCCTGAATTGTTGTTATTCCTTAAATAATATTGAAAGAGCTTTAAACATAAAATGGTGCCTTTAATACATTACATAACACTTTATGAGTGTAAACAATACACTCCAATCATGATTCAGTTCGATTCACAATTTATCAGTTTTTATTTTAAAATTTATTTATGTTTTTTAAACAAAACTTGGATGGCTTAAAAATTGAGTGAAGCCTTTTTTTATTTTTGATTCAAAATTAATGCAAAAACAATGTGCATCTTTGACTGTATAAAATTAACGAAAATAACTACTAGAAGCAATTTAATAGATTTAATATCACAAAATGTATCTCTTAAAAAAGAAATAAATAAAAGACCAAAGTTTTAGAACAAAAGCTCTGCAGCAGCACCTGTGGCATCATTTTAACTGGAGATAGAGCTGCAAAGTCGCCTAAAATGGCTGTGTTCTGCATGCTCCTTCTATGGCCACCGTAAATCACACCAGAATGAGGGTGGTGCTGTTTGAAAGCTACTGAAGAACACATTTTATCTTTAATTGGTCATATAAATGTTTAACGTACACTGTATTGCCAAAAGTTTTGGAACATCTTCCTTTACATGCATGAATGTAATATGGAGTTGTCCCGCCCTTTGCAGCTATAACAGCTTCAACTCTTCTGGGAAGGCTTTCCACAAGGTTTAGGAGTGTGTTTATGGGAATTTTTGACCATTCCACTAGAAGCACATTTGTGATGTTGGACGAGAAGGTCTGTCTCGCAGTCTCCGCTCTAATTCATCCCAAAGGTGTTTTATCACGTTGAGGTCAGGACTCTGTGCAGGCCAGTCAAGTTCCTCCACACCAAACTCATCATCCATGTCTTTATGGACCTTGCTTTGTGCACTGGTGTGCAGTCATGTTGGAACAGGAAGCGGTCATCCCCAAACTGTTCCCACAAAGTTGGGAGCATGAAATTGTTCAAAACGTCTTGGTATGAAGCTGAAGCATTAAGAGTTCCTTTCATTGGAACTAAAGGGCCGAGCCCAACCCCTGAAAAACAACACCGGAACTCAATGGTTTAACTTTTGGCAATATAGTGTATAAAGCATGTCAGTCAGCATGCTGTCTGTGTGTTTAAAGTCTATGGATTGTGTAGTTTCAGACCTCTGGTGTACAAACAGTGCAAGTGCATCAGCGTAATTAATGGAAAAGTGATTCCATGAAGGTAATCACACTTTCATTTCAATTTAGTTTTATTCGTGCAGCGCTTTTAACAACGGACCTGGTCACAAAGCAGCTTTATAGAAATCTAAAAAAATTCAGAATAAATTTAAATTTATATTTATCCCTAATAAACAAGCCAGAGCTAATGGTGGGGAAATCTCCCTGAGATGATATGAGAAAGAAACATTGAGAGGAACCAGACTCAGAAGTGAACCCATCAGAGACACTGGAGAGTGCTTTCCTTTCATTTCATTTCCATTTCCTTTCTGTAACTGGATACATAGCCATAGACTTAGCAATAACTTGCTCTTACTAAAGTAGCTAGATTGATAAATTTAATTAATTATTATTTAATAATGTGTAACTGTGTGATCATTATCTATATAGGATGGAAAGGTGTCCAGTGGGCATGAGGTATGGTGTCCAGATACTTTTGGACATTTAGTGTACAATGTGTTTAAGCTCTGTATTCTTATAGTAAGATTGCATCTAAACTAAGCAGTTAAAATTCAACCCATTGTGCTTTTGTAAATGTAACAAAGTTACATTTACAGAAACTGTGGACCTTGAACTTTGTGTGTGTGTGTGAGTCAGTGATGGCATAGAAGGAGCAAGGCACGCTATTGTAGCGATAAGCTCTCTGGAGATGGTGGATCCATGGTGACGGGCTTCGGTGAGGCAGCAGCGTGTTATACGACCTGGTGTGTTAGCAGACGTTCCATATTGATTTGGCCCTTGCAGCCCTTCCAGAGAGATGACCCACAGCATATGGTGCCTCTCCGGAGTGAACTTGTGTGCCCTGGAGCACAAACGCAGACACCAACACCTAAACCCTTTCACCCACTCACACCCCCCCAACCCTTCAGCTTCATTCGGATTATCAGAATAGATCTAAAGCGCTAAAAGTGGACACATGACCATAAGGGCAATCCTTCCAAAGCTAAATATACATTTTCCCACTCTTCTGTCATTTTGAACAGATGTCACAGACTCGGATGTTGACCTTTGCCGACGTGGATACCGAGCAACAGGGTTCTCGTTCCTCATTAAAGCTCTTAAGCAATGCTTTACACTAGCTTAACGGTCAAGCCGTGATGGTAACTGGAAGGATGTGAAGGATGTCAAATCCCAGGAGAGCTCATGGCTCTTGAAGAAAGCCTTCACCCCCTCAGCTGCTTATCTCTGTGCTAGGATTACATCAGGGGCATTATCATTTCCATTGATATGTTCATTTAATTCACTTTATTATTCACTTTGTTATTTTTTTAAAAATCAGTCATTCAACAATCTCTCTCTCTCTCTCTCTCTCTCTCCCCATCACACTCGGTTATGAATATCTCAGATTTCCCAGCAGCCAATCAGAGCACACCACTAGCACCACCTTCTGCTGCTTAATTCTGCATTCATTTATTTGTTTAAGACAAGTTCCTTGTCTCAATTCCTCGCCTGTCCTTAACCCCTAACCCTAGACTATACACTTACACTGGAGCTTCATTTATCAAGCTGAAAATAAACTGATTTATTCATAAATTTGAAAAGAAGTACAGTGTTCCTGTAAATTCAGAAAAAGCATCTTTAGCCTAATCGAGCTCCTGAGTGCGTCTAAATATCTGAATAAGAAAAGAAAAACTAATGTAAAAATGGACTTGATGGACTTCACATCATGTCGTTAGCATGGATTACTGCACTTTAATATAAATGGAATATACTGTTCAAGTTAAAATGCTAAATAAAAATACATCCTCATACGAGTTCGGTAAAAAGTATTTTGCTACTGGATCCGAATAAGATCGTTTTTTTGAAAAGCAGCATACTTTGACTGAAGAAGAGGGAATGACTACTAACTTGTCTGTATTTCAAACTGACAAAATAAACTTGGCTGGAAAAATACAGACAGAGAGAGAGACGGTGTAGATAAATATTTACTTGAGTTTCTGTAACTGTTACTAAATTGATGCTACCAGAGTAACGGATGCTATTGCTAATGTAACAAACAAGTTCTTTGTAAAAGTTTCAGTGAAAGAGTTCAGCAGATCTGCTGTTTAAAGAAAACCCTTAACACTTATCCCGTATATGCTAGCACTGTGCTTGTTGCCTGTCGCTTAATAAATTAATAAACTTTCTATTAGTAAACCTTAGCAAGGCTAATCTGGCGACGTAGCAGCGTGGTTATCCCCCGTGCATCAAATCGTCTGCGTATTTATAGCTATATATTTGTTCTCCAGCTTTTTCTACTGCTTCCGCTGTAAACCCATGCTTCATAACGCGCCCGACGTCGACCTTTGAGTTTCAGACGCTCAAAAGTGTTGTGCGTGGTACTTTGGCAAGACGCTGAGCAGCCGTATTTTCCGATTGCCTTTTTTGCTTTTCCGAACACACAGTTTACTGATGAGTCCACTTTTATGTGTGCACACACTTAGAGCCCATATATCAAAGCTGCAGTTAGATCAGCACAGGGCCACGTCGGGGGATTCGGTTTTGCCTGCGGTCAGCTCGCCGCCCCACCGGCTCTGAAAGGTTGCATCATTCGGTCCGCTTAAAAAAAAAAAAAAACAAGAAAGGGGGAAAAAAAACAATGACTAATAATGGAGGCACAAAGTGACTCATGTGATTACAAGACAATGGGGATATAAAAAGTGACTGTAAGCAAGAATTAGCAAATACTGAGAGAAAACGAGAGAGAGAGAGAGGGAAAAACTCGCGAAAGAGACAGAACTTATTAAGATACGCAAAGAGAGATTTTATAGAGTGGCAGAATTCCCTGTGTCAACGAGGTGGAGCTTAAGGTGGACATCCAGTCATATCAAACATGACTAGACTTCCTTTTACTTGTTCAACCTTATGTAGCGTATAATACAGCTTCCGGGGCAACTATGTAATGGTTGTCTCAGTTTCTCAACTAGTATATTAAATTCCACAATAAAATAAACAGGAGCTAGCTTGCTAGTACTTGTCACATTTTACTGCTACTGCTAAACAAGTAATCAAATCATCATTAGCTAAACTAATAGATATCTGGCAATGGCTAGCCCTGACAGATGGACAGCATAGCTGTTGTAAAATATTATATTGTGTAATTAATAGTAGCGTAGTGATATGATGACATTTACGATCAGATTTACCCTCGGCTCTCCCAAAATCCTTAGCAAAATCCAGATACGTCCTCATTTTCAGCAACATTGACTCATTTGAAGCTCTTTTTTTTCCTCATTTAACCAAGGCCACTAATTAAGCTCCTCATTACACGTCTCTCTATCACGTGAAATCTCTCTATCAACCCGAAAACGTGAACATGTGCCGGAGCCGCAACACAATTAGCATCAAGTGGCTAAGTCACACCCTAATCCCGTTTACGCTCTGCATCAGGCAGATGTGCCAAGATTGATTCAGACAGCGACCTGGCTTACTGTACCGGCCCCGTCCCAATCCCCCTTTCCCTCCCTCCTACACCCACCCTCTCTCAGAGTGCTCTCTCTCTCTCTCTCTCTCTCTCTCTCTCTGTCCCTGTTAAAGACCACGGGCTGGTCTGCGGTTCAGAAAAGCTCTATCGGGAGAGATTATCCCTCATTCGCACTAATGAAATTGACTCTGGGTGTTTTTGTCCCCCGATGAAGGGACACTTCAGAGTTAAATAAATGGAGGGATCGGTGGAGCAAGGGGGATGGACAGAAAGGAGCAGATGGCGGCAGGGGTCCTGTGCAGTAATGTGAGAGGCTAGTTAATGTTCTGAAACATGGGGCACGGCCGAGGCACTGCTAATGAAGACGGGCTTTCACTTGAGGAAATGGCGGGAAAAGGAGAGACAAATAGAGAGTAAAAGGAGCTGCAAAAGCGTAAAAAAAAAAAGTGTAAAATGTGATCTTAGTGAGTTTATCCATGGCATGGCTGCTGCACAATACATCAGTCTCTAAAGTTTTTGCAACAGTATGGTGCAAAAAACATCCAGTTCTGGGGTCAGAACATGCAAACTGCACACACACAGGGAGGAGGCAGGAATCGAACCCCCAACCCTGGAGGTGTGAGGCAAACATGCTATATGACATCATATAGAGCTTATCTAATATGAGCTTTTTACTGACCGGGACGAAATGACAGAACTTTCTTCCTTGAATTAACGGGAATGAAGTTGCACACTGTGTCAGTTCATTTAACCCTGCTGAGCTTACAGTGTATTAAACCTCGCCTTGAGCATTTATCGTGCTTTATCTCCTTTGCTTATAAGAAGAATGCGGCTTTCTAATGGAGATTTTAATTCACCTAAAACGGCATGCGCGAACAACATCAGAAAAACAACAATAAAACACAACGTGGACTGTGGTAAAGATAATAAGATTGAATTGCACCAAGAACAAAGATACACACTCAAACACGCACAAAAAGACATATTTACCAGAGAATTTTACAGCACCTAGATTGCCAGCGTCTTGTGGCCAAATACAAGGTCATATACAGTGTCTTGTGGTCATATACAAGAGATCGGACCAAACCAAAAGGTTTTTCACACGCTGTATTTATCCAGTCATTTATCCAGTTATCCAGTGCTGCAAATATGCAAATAAGAAGGTTAAACCAGGGTTTAGGGATATACATTGTGAAACGTCAGAAAATTAAGAGCCAGGATTCATTGTTAACCCCACGTAATATATGCGCAGTGTGAAAAGTCAAACACCACAACCCAAGATTCTGTTCATCCTGTGTTTACCATCACCCAGGGTTCAAGTGTGAAAAGCCCTCAAGACTTTTTTTGCACATTCACAACATATCTCATTGTGATACAAACGTATTGCCATTGACACCGAAATGCTCGAAGCTGAATGGTAATTACGTTACAGTGTTTAGCTACACAATGACGTTTTGCTCAGTGTTCTCATGGTGTCCTATCCCATGATATCAAGTCTATGATACTGAAAGAAGTTTAAATTCTAGTGCACATAATTTTTAGCCCATACCAATTTTCAGGATTGGCACCGACTACCCTAGCTCCACGGTCCCTAGCTCATGTAACACGTACGATTCAGCGATCTCAGAGGTTCTGATATTTTTAAGATATTTAATTTTTCACATATTGAAAGCCACGTGCAGGAATAGTGCCAGTGAAAATAAAAAGGATATATCAAATGTATCTTCTGGCCACCACAGCAGATTCCTGAATCCAGTCTATCAATCCAGATAGATATCTGCAGCAGATCCCTGAATCCAGTCTATCAATCCAGATAGACATCTGCAGCAGATCCATGATTCCAGCCTATCATTCATGATAGACATGTGCAGCAGATCCCTGAATCCAGCCTGTCATTCATGATAGACAGGTGCAGCAGATCCCTGAATCCAGTCCATCAATCCAGATAGACATCTGCAGCAGATCCATGATTCCAGCCTGTCATTCATGATAGACATGTGCAGCAGATCCCTGAATCCAGTCCATCAATCCAGATAGACATCTGCAGCAGATCCATGATTCCAGCCTGTCATTCATGATAGACAGGTGCAGCAGATCCCTGAATCCAGTCCATCAATCCAGATAGACATCTGCAGCAGATCCCTGAATCCAGTCTATCAATCCAGATAGACATGTGCAGCAGATCCCTGAATCCAGCCTGTCATTCATGATAGACATGTGCAGCAGATCCCTGAATCCAGTCTATCAATCCAGATAGACATGTGCAGCAGATCCCTGAATCCAGCCTGTCATTCACGATAGACAGGTGCAGCAGATCCCTGAATCCAGTCTACTGATCCAGATGGACATCTGCAGCAGATCCCTGAATCTAGTCTATCAATCCAGATAGACATCTGCAGCAGATCCCTGAATCTAGCCTGTCATTCCAGATAGACATGTGCAGCAGATCCCTGAATCCAGCCTGTCATTCCAGATAGACATGTGCAGCAGATCCCTGAATCCAGCCTTTCATTCCAGATAGACATGTGCAGCAGATCCCTGAATCCAGCCTGTCATTCCAGATAGACATGTGCAGCAGATCCCTGAATCCAGTCTACTGATCCAGATGGACATCTGCAGCAGATCCCTGAATCTAGTCTATCAATCCAGATAGACATCTGCAGCAGATCCCTGAATCCAGCCTGTCATTCCAGATAGACATGTGCAGCAGATCCCTGAATCCAGCCTGTCATTCCAGATAGACATGTGCAGCAGATCCCTGAATCCAGCCTGTCAGTCCAGATAGACATGTGCAGCAGATCCCTGAATCTAGTCCTGAATCTTACCTCTATTAGTTTGGGCAAGCTAGGGCAAAACTCTTTTTGTAGAACAGAAAATATTCAGTGCCCATGCCTTACCGATCAGTATTTCCTCAACATTTTTATCCCATTTCTGTTTTTCCTAACAGTTATCATTTTATTTTGTGACCAGTTGGATTTGGGAAGTGTTGAGAAGCACTTCAGCGGGGACAAAATCGTGTAATGTGTGAGCCTCGTCTGCGATCGTTTGTTTAGTGTACACACCCCTACAACAACTGACAACTGATCGCAACAACTTATGAAGCTGTGTAGTGTGAGCAAGTCAGTGATTATGAGATTTTATTGTAAATAATGTAAGGTTTTTATTCTTTTATTTTTTATCTATTTATTTTATTCTTATTTTATTCCCTAATTTTATATCAGACTTGCGGCAATAAAATAATCAGTTTGTTTATACTGGTTGAAAATGTCCCCTAAGTCGATTTCCATTCTGTGAGTGTACTGTTACAAAGGGTTAAATTGGTCTGTAGTGAGGAGCAAAACTGTGTGAATAAATAAAAATAGTTTTTTGATCCATCCTAAGTTTTGTGTGTGTGTCTGTAGGAGAGTCTTCACACAAGAAGCCCATAGAGGACTTTGTGGAGCTGAAGGACGTGTTTGCGGTGAAGGTGAAGCGGCGACGTTCGGCCGGTCAGCAGAGCGGCGGCACGCTGCTTGGCATCACGTTGTTCTTCTGCAAACGCAAAGGAGCTAAACTCAAAGACGACACCATCCACCTGGACAACCTGAGCGTGGATCACTGCGAAATCTGGTTCAAACATCTCAAAGACATCCTCAGCGGTATGGCCACAATTTCCTGTTTCTATGTCTGTCTATTTGTCCTCAATCGACAATGCAGTTTTATCTACGAACAGTCTTCTGTAAATATCGGTGGCTTTACCTCACCGTGGCCACAGTTATCCTCATGGGTAATAAGATACAATTAAGTTCCTGAGATGTAAGACATTTTTTGTTTGTGACTTTTCATCCAGTTACACTGATCACTAATCAGTCCAAACTAATGTAAATGGTTTCATTTCTTTTTTTATATGAAAGCAACATCACTTAGGTGATTAAAAGCCTCACCTCCCTCACAATGGAAAAGCAAACTCAAACTATCAGCACTTTTTTTTTTTTTTTTTTTTTTTTTTTTATTAAGCTTCTTACCCTGACGAAGAGAAGCTTTATCTGGGAGTCGCTGAGGTACACTTTTTATTGCATCATGCAAACATTAACACAGCAAACACTGGCCACGCTTTCAGCTTTATTACGTTTGCCGACACCGATTGAACTCGGGCATGGAACGGTTTACTCGACCCGCTAATGAATTTCAGCCGGTCTATCACAAGTAAATGATTTCTCAGGTACAAGCGGCGCAACTCAAAATGACGCCTCATAAATGTCAGCATGTCTGCTGCCGGGTGTATGGCCTGCTCTTCAGGCATGTGACGGTCTTCAGTTTTTTTACATACATATAATATACTAGGATTATCAGTATGTTATAATAAACGCTAAAACGTGAAACAAAAGGCTGGGTCACTACATTGTCATACGTGGAATACAGAGAAGATGGAGGTGTTGTACCATTAAGGGATTTAATAACAAGTCATAAAATGACTGACGTTGACTTCATTCAGACCATTCATACCCATGCGAGTGCTCGAGACCAGAAGAACATTAAAGAACATATAAAATATTATAGTTATAATTTGTTTACTTTAGATCCGTCAACACAGACATACTAGTTGAAGTTCTAACACTAAGGAAGCAAGTACTGCAGTACATGATCACTAAGTTAGTTGCTTTAAGGGAACACTGGAATGACTGTAAAACTAGTCTAAAGCTCTATTTCAATTAGATTACTTTTACGTATGAAGGTTTGACATTATGTCAGTAATATTTAACGAACCGAGCACGCACACGTCTGGAAAGATTCCGCCTTGTTCGTTTTACTTTCTATAAAATGACCTGTAGAAATAACCCCAGGTTAAAAATATATTCCGTCTGAACTGACATGCTAGTAAAGAGTCTGTTAGACACTCTTTCTTGCAGGATATGTCACGTCTTTGTGCAGAGCAAATCAAAACAAAACCAAGGGTTGCAATAGAGACTAATAAAATATGGAATCATATAAATAGATGTAAAAACAGAAGCAAAACTTTGGTGGCTTCAGATGAAAGGCAAATGTGACAGGAGTGGTCAAGTAATGCAGCCACAACAAGCATATGTAATAATGTTTGAATGCGCTCCTGGAAACCTGACATCACATGCATATGGCCGTGTTGAATCCAGATTCATTTTCTCTTTACAATTATAATCAGCTCAACTTTTCCGGGAAGGCTTTCCACTAGGTATTAGAGCGAGACTGTGGGGAGTTGTGTTTATTCAACTACAAGAGAATTAGTGAGATCAGGCACTGATGTTAGGATGGTTCAGTCAGTGTTTCAGTTCATCTTAAAGGTGTTCAGTGGGGTTGAGTCAGAGTCAGGGCTCTGAGCAGGACACTCAAGTTCTTTCACTCCAGTCTTGCCATGTGTTCATGGAGCTCGCTTTGTGCACAGGAATTTTGTCGTGCTGGAACGGCATCTGTTAAATGTAACAGCATGTACAGAGGTTCTGTTCTGTTGTGTGCTTTCACCTTTGTGGAAACAGTTTTGAGAAGAACTGCTTATGGATGTGATGATCAGGCGACCACAGACTGTCTGTGAACTGATCAAAATGACTACAGACATTCTACAGCAACAGCAGTAATGTTCTAGTATGGTTACAGTTGATGAGTGATTGTTAATATGTGATAATGTTTGGTCATTTGGAATTTATATGTCTGGTGACTTTATAATGTCTTCATGCATTTCTACCATTTCTACCATATTTACAAAAAGATCAGGCTAATCTTGGACAAAGAAAGTCCAGCCTTTACCAGTGAAGTTTAGGTAAGCTTTACATTCATCAGGCTGATCTGTCTGGTTCCTCCCATACATCTTTAATCAAAAATTTGCATTTAGGCTTGAGCTGTCTTTCCAAATCCGAGTAAAGAAAGCTAAGAATAAAAAAAGTGAAACGATTGAGTGCATGCTACTACAATAATCCAAAATTAGGTCCTTTTCCATTGTGCCACTGAGTTTAGTTCTGCTTCACTGGCATAGCAGCTGGGAGACTTGGAGCGAGGGATGTCAATCAATTGCTCTCATTAGAATATCAAGCCACGCCCACCTACCCAGCTCCCAGATTGGTCGAGCTGTGGTCATGCTCTAGCTTTTAGGATTCAACTTTGGTGAACATTTAATATAATGCGAAAGATTTTGTAATATTATAGAATTTATTTTGAAATATTTAACATTTTAGATTGACCTATGTTGTGAATTTGATTTAGTGATATAGTTTGTAGTTTGACAAAAACAAGCAAAAGACAACAAGCAAGTTCTAAATGTGAAGCAAAGGAAGATATGGGGTTTATTTACAAAATTTACGTTATTTTCAAAGGCACTTTATAGTGATTTTGACCAATATTTAAAATTTCTGTCATGATAAGTAGTGCAACACAATAATTTGCATGAAAGGTGTATGAAGTAATTTATTTTAACTATAAAAAGTACAAGATACCTTGAGATAGATACCAAGATAATTTTGAGCTAGAAAATAATTTTAACTTTTAAAAACAACAAAAATCCCATCTGTATGTGATTAAGAAAATTGTGACCTTATCGAAAATAATTTGTTAAACCTGAAAAACAGAAAGTTTTGTTTAAAAGGTCATTATTTAATATTAGCCAGCAATGTCATGAATATTTGTAAGTTTCTATTCAGCTGTGAGGTTAAATTCATACTGAGACTCTAGAGAGCATGAGTGACCAAACGAACACAAGTACAAGAAAATTTGGATTATTTGTTTAATAGCCTGTTATGAGGATACAGAGATTTGCCTTGATGCCGTGCTGCATGTTTTGTAAATAGATCTCATCATAGTATCGTTGTACACTGGGGGAGATGCAGGGAGGTGTAGAGAGACAGTGTTTGGCGACGAGGGGCTGTTGGAAGACAGAGGAGGAACAGGTTGCTCCCCCGGCCTCCCTGCAGTTTGTAATTATCCGTTCTCCTCTCACCAGCGCTGGCTGCCAAAACAGGCCAGTATAGGACAGGTGTCCTTCCAAAACGCCTTGGCCATCATTTTCAACACCACATCCTTCTCATCCTCCACTGCCTGACAAACAAAATCAGGTGTTTTTCTTTTTTCTTTTTGGCCAAATAAGATATCAATACCAGGAGATTCCCCACAGCAAACCATTCCTTCTTTTTGTTCAAAGAATAAATGGCAAAATAAAATGAAAAATAATAATAATCAAATGTATGCAATTTGCCTACACTGGAAAGTAGAAGTGATTAAAAGTGAAATGAGTAATCACGTCTCAAATGTGTGTAAATGACATATTTTACTAACGTAATCAGACCTCGGTTACTGAACATAGTGTGAAGAATTCAATCGGATTTAAATAATAATAATAATAATAATAATAGAAAAACAACTCAGTTTGTAATTACTCAAATATTATTAGTTTAAACTTAGACCAAACCTCCCTCTATCAAATTTATCCTTCATACAAAAATGCTGTATTCTTATCATTTCACTTGCTTTGCTCTTTAAAAGTGATAATGCTAACGTAATAAAGAATACAGTTTACAAGTTAGCTGCTCTCAGATTTTAATCTTGAATTGTTTAAGGCAATAAATGAGTACAGTTAGCACATCAGCTTTTACTGAGCAAGACGCTTTCACCTGAGATAGATAGATAGATAGATAGATAGATAGATAGATAGATAGATAGATAGATAGATAGATAGATAGATAGATACTTTATTCATCCCAAAGGGAAATTCACAGCTTCCAGCAGTATCCACAAACACAGGTAATAGATATAATAGGAAGGAATATAACAAAAAATACTAAAATACCCAAAGAGTTGTGAGGTTTAAGTATTTTGGTAAATATCTGCCTCAAACTACACTTATACAGATTTGCTGATGTGGTTTAGGGTACAGTGTGTTTTAGAGTTACTCTATAAACATAAAGAACTGTGAAGCTTTAATGGTTTGTGAAATTATGCGTATTGTGTCGCAGACTTGCTGATTAAACATAGACGTATTCTTGAATGCGAGTGTTATTATAGGTCTTGTTCCTATAGGGTAGACATCTGTGACAATCATTATAATAATCAAATACCCTTTAACTAACCAGTACACACACATTCATTTCCGCTGGCATCAACTGGAAATCTGGAATTCCACTAATTGGACATTTTCAATCTATTTATATAACAAATGAGTTATTTTATGGCCACGAGTCTGATATAAAATGAGTCAGGACTCTGTTGGCTTTCAGTGCAAGACGTGTGTTTTTCACTCCGTTGGATAACCCTACACTGAATTTTAGTGGTTGAAGATAAACACCTTCTAGGCTTATGAAGATGCACTTGGGGCATCTGAGAGAGCAGAAATGAGTTTGATATCAATATTTGTCATTTACTTATATTTAAATGACACTTATTTAAATGTATTTCCCTTATTAGGCAAGTTAACAATAGAAATCATAATGGAATACTACAAATAGTGTCTACTTTCATCTATCTGTCTGTCTGTCTGTCTGTCTGTCTGTCTGTCTGTCTGTCTATCTATCTGAGCTCACACACGCTCATGATTGGCTACTTATTAGGATCAACATGGGAGAAAGTAAGTATACTCCTCTCACCCAAACAATGAGCTTTTATTTTTCTTTCCTCTAAAATTAGCATTAATTTATACCCTGACCAGGCATAACATTATGACCACCTGCCTAATATTGTGTTGGACCCGTCATGCACTGTGTATTCTGACACCTTTCTATCAAAACCAGCATTAACTTCTTCAGCAATTTGATCAACAGTAGCTCGTCTGTTGGATCGGATCACACGGGTCAGCCTTCTCTCCCCACGTGCATCAATGAGCCTTGACCGCCCATGACCCTGTCGCTGGTTCACCACTGTTCCTTCCTTGGACCACTTTTGATAGATACTGACCACTGCAGACCGGGAACACCCCACAAGAGCTGCAGTTTTGGAGATGCTCTGATCCAGTCGTCTAGACATCACAATTTGGCCCTTCATCAAACTCGCTCAAATCCTTACGCTTGTCCATTTTTCCTGTTTCTAACATCAACTTTGAGGACTAAATGTTCACTTGCTGCCTAATATATCCCACCCACTAACAGGTGCCATGATCATCAGTGTTACTCACTTCACCTGTCAGTGCTCATAATGTTATGGCGGATCGGTGTAAAGAGCAAATAACAGTAAGATAATGTCTCCTAAAAGGTGTGGTATAAAAGATTGACAACTCCCCTAACATCTTGCAAGGCAGGATTGGAAGCTTGGGTGTAAATATTAGGCATGTAGACATTCTGTATTATCCACGTCTATCAGCATGTACATGCAGTGAGTGCTGCAGTCTTTGTGTGTAATCTCGGTTAATCCCGGTTCACAGAGACTGCCAGCCTAATCTAATCTAATGTAAAGGTTAGACTGAAATATACAGAAATGTGTTTCCATTCTTCTTATTATTATTTTTGCACTATATAAAACAAATTCATCTTAGAATGTCAAACAAACAACCTCAACTAAGATGAATCCGAATGCTTTTTCTGGATCTTTTCTGGATGGAGTGTCTACTCATAAAGCTGCATTAATCCAGTGCTGGTTAATCCCTGCAATTCTGCTCACAATAACAAGCCCACAGTGAGTGATGTAATCACAGATTGGAGTAGCGTTTTTTTAGCGGCAGCATTGCTCATTGGGAATTAAAATAGATTGCCCCAGATCTCACACATTTTGTCCCGGGACGTCGTCTGACACTCCCACATGAGCCGCTGTTTATGAACAGACAGGGACTTTACCCAGCGTGGGTTCCTGGCCCTCTAACGTTGGCTTTGGCAATGATCTGCACTCTGTTCCGATGCCGTGTGAATAGGAAAGCGTGTCCTACATCGCACCACGTGAATTAATTAACATAATGAAAGGGCCGTGCCTCGAGGGGGAGCGGGTTCATTTATTGTAGCGAACGCAGACCCGAAACTACGATTTCTTTTGTGAAATGTTTTACAGTGACTCTTTGCTACCAGGTTATAAGTATGAAATCAGTATTTAAGAAAGATATCACCATACACATTGCTTCCTTTGTTTAAATCTAAATTCTATTTTATTTCTATATAGCACAATTGACATTCTTAACAGTGCAGTTTTATAGAAATACAGATATAAAATTTACAATTCAGAGGCTAGTAGTAGGTCATTCACTACTTTAACCACTGCTGCCTTAGTACTGTGTTGAATCCTGACTGATAGATTCAGTGGATTTTATTAACATGCAAATATGAGCTGTGCTATATATTTTTTTCTCTGAGATAAAAAGAGAGGTTCGATATTGCTGTGTAGCTGATGGGGGCGTCGAGGTCAGGGATTTTAATTAGGGCTACTTTAAAGGATTTTGGTGCATTGCCAGTGCAAAAGTGACTAATAGAGCTTAATATGTATTTTTTTCAGGTAGTATCTGTTGATGAAAGGTGTATGTGAGGGATCTAGTGCACAAAATCATTTTAATGAGGAGATTAGAGACTTTAGTTTGGTCCCTCGAAGGGGAGTAATGCATTCTAATCACTGATCTGATGTAGTTATATTGTCATCTCCCAAGCCAGTTATCAAACGGTCTGTTTTTGCATGAATAGTTTGCCTAATATTTTCAGTTTTATCCCTGGGAAAAACAAAAAATGATAAAGTCATTGCTCCTATAAAGTGATGCTGTGGTTTTATTCCTTGTTATAATAATATATAATACTATAATATTAATAAGAATCTTTATCTTTATATCTTATTATTACTATTATTATTTTTATTATTTTTTTTCCTTCCTATAGTTAAGAGAGCTCTCTTTCCATGCAATTTGGAATGTGACCAATTTAATCAAGACTCCATTTACTGTATGTTCTAATTTTTGAGCGGTCTGATGTAAGGTGTGTGTGTGTGTGTATAAATGCATAAATGCAAAGTTTGCATGAAGCAGACGGATGGAAACTTCTTACGCACTCTCTCTCTCTCTCGTTCTCTCAGTAATGTGGGGGCGCTGCTCTTTAGCCGCAAACCCCGAGTGTCTCTCTGTCCTCTCTTGCCCAGGTGTTGATGAACAGCAGCATGCTGGCATCTCGCACTACATTAGGTTCCCACATTAGCCAACCTGCGCTAATGCATTTCTTGTGCCACATGTCGGCACGCATGACCGCCTGCTGAAAATGATTCCTTGATAGCAGCACTTAATAAAGGATGTTGTTCTCTGCCTGCCCCACACACACACACACACACACTGTATTTTCAACAGCAGGATTATCTCTGTTGATTTACGGCTGTGTCCGAATCGTCGGCGCCGCCTCCCTGCGGATTACAGGCACCCGCTACTTGCTCACCTGTTCCAGCAGTCGCCTGGTTCCTGGCTCAGTGTTTCCCAGGGATCCCTTAATAATGTTGCACAATGGAGGGTGTGTCCCAGCTGACACCAAACACAAAAGGTGTGCCTCCCCCCGAAAGAACCCCACTCCTCCCTTCAACCTTCTCAGCCCGCTTTCATTTTGTTCTCATTCAAGGTGGGCATCACCTCAGCCTGACAAGCCGTGCGATGCAGCCTGACTCGAGCATGAGGACTCGGAGCGGGGCCGCGAAACACCAACGAGAGTGAGAGAAATAGAGAGAAGCCCCAGGACAATAGAAGCACCTGTAGTAAAGGGCAATGCACAAGGCTCTGTCCGATAGCCTCCGATTGAGTGTCCCTAAACCCCCTTTTGAAAGATTAGCAGACGCAAGGTCAATCCGGAGGCCCTGCTAGACCTGGGAACGCCCCCCTCTGGACACATAATGTGCTCATGGTGCTCGTGTCAGAGCGAGTGGTCACACTTCTGCGTCAAGCCGATCTTTATTGTCTCAGAGAGAGAGCAGAATAGTGGAGGTGTAGCGCAAGAGCTCGAGCCGCCGGACCGACGGCCCATTGTGTCCGTGTGTGCGGCTGGCCCCGTAGCGTACGCGCCGCATATAATTGCTTTGAGTTGTTTAACAAGATAATAGAGGGGCCGTTTCGTGTCTTGAAGAGGGAAAGAAAAACTCCTTTGGAACGCGGATGAAAAAAACATGCAGAGCGTTTGACGACGGCCGAGCGGATTACGTTACACATTAACAGCTTTTCCATTAAGTCACCAGCCGTCTCCATGGAGACCCTTTCTCTCGAGACTGTGGAAACGGATGGGTCGCTGCTGTACGTGTGTGTGTGTGTGTGTGTGTGTGTGTGTTGACCTGAGTGCGAGTCGTTCAGGGGAAAAAAAATCTTCTCAGACTTCTCAGTCTTTTAGTGTGTTTACAGGCCAGATGGACGTAACAAGCACACTCACACTCTGCTTTGCGTCTGACTCTAATTAAGGCCGCTAATTAGATGACTTTGTAGGTGTCGGATCAGGCTGAAGCGCATGATCAGACACAAATACTGGAACAATGGGCAAAATATAAATGAATACTCCAGAATTCTCCTAATCCTAATTTATGTGTGATTAACACAGACACTTTTCTCTGTTCCTACACTGAAGAAAAGGAATATATATATATATATATATATATTTAAAAAAATGTTATCTAAAATACCTAACTATGCTTTTAATTTCTAACTATTTTGAAATAGAACAGATAACATTCTGAACACCGTATTGGAAAATAAAATGAAAGAAAATAAAGAAGATGATTTATGTTACATTACATGAACATTACAGACATATCACATGACGTAATATTTTGGGAGCAAAACCAATAGAGATTCAAAATGTGTAGGATGGATGGATGGATGGATAGATAGATAGATACTTTATTGATCCCGAAGGAAATTCCAGATATCCAGCAGATTAAATCAGAATTAATCACAGTTTAAAAAGGAATCGGAGAAATGAAACATTGTGTTATGTATGTCTTCCTCTGTATTTAACCTCCTAAGACCTGAGCTTGCATTTTAGATTTCTTCTACCTATTTGGGGTCAGGAGGAACCAATAAATATAATAACCAGATATTATCTTTGAACATGAAGCCACTTCTTTTGTGTACAACAGGTCCCAGTTACAAAGAATGAAGTATTATGGTGCACACAACCAAAAATGTGATGTCCACGTATGTGGATGCCAGGTTGTAGGAGGATAATTAACTTTTTTATTCAGCAAAAAAAGTACTGCATTTATGATATTGTAAATGCAAAAGCTGTGATAAATTTTAATATAAATAAAACAAATTTATATAGTGGATTTAAAAAACAACAACAATATAATGGATTAAAACTATTTAAAAATATAGTGGGAAAAACAACAATAACTGTTTCATTTACTTATTTTCCAAAAAAAAAAAAACCCATTAAAGCTGACCAAACACACTACAGATGCTGGCATTTTATTGGAAGTTCCGTTTTTTTTGGAGATTTTGTTGAATAAGATGTTGTGACAGAAAACTTTCCACTTGCTCCGAGTAATCCCCTTCACCTGCTTACCCTCCTTATGTTATTTAGGGTCTGGTCTCTATAAATAAAATTATATTGTAGAATATTCTAGATTATTCATTTTATGATAGTTTGATAATTTATGATAATTTAGTGAGCTGAACTGAAAAGAGTGTAGGAAGAGTAATTCATTTAAAATCACTCCCTCTTAATTTTAGAGAACAACTAGGTTACTCGGTGCGGATGAAAGGAAAACGAAGATAATAATTTGATGAACGAGTGAGACCGTCTGTTGCGGTGTTTCTCCGTGGGGCGGACAGATGCTGGGGTTCACTGCGCTGTAGGTAACAGCGCATATCAGTTTCTCCAAGTGCTGGGAGTCTGTGTGTGTGTGTGTGTGTGTGTGTGTGTGTGTGTGTTCCCCTGACTCATTTCTTCTTCTCATCTGTCGCTCCCAGAGGTAGAAGCACTCAGACATAATGGAGGCACAGGACACATGTTGCTTTATTTTAGTCTCACAAAACCGATCAGTAAGACATAAATGCCTCATAGCTTTTATGTGGCACTTTAATTTTTTTCTGCAAAAGATTAAAACTAGTCAGTCCGCTTAAAACATGTTGGGTCTGTGGTTTGTTTGTTTAGTTCTGCTCTAGAAGCAGACGCTTATGGCATGTCTACATGAGCAGACACTCACCCCAAAATATATACACTGCCAGTCAAAACACATCTGCTTATAAAAGATTTCTTCATCTGTACCTTTTTTCCCTACTGGTTTACACGTTAAGAGTGAAGACATTTTAGCTTAGAATTAATTATGCAGAGAAATTCAGAAATGGACAAACCGGACAAATGTATTTGAAATCCTTAACAGGATTCCAGATGTTGGTGTCTTTTCATGATGGAGATCCTCACTGTTTCTCCTAATCCCTAAATGATAAAAAAGAGTGATTTAAAAAATTGTGTACACTATAGTTTAAGTATAAACTACTTATAAAAATATATTTTGAGTCAAAAATAAATATATACAGCTCCATACAGTGTTCCATCTATTGTGTCCAAGTTTTTTGACTGAAAGTGTATTTAGCACACTAATACTAATTTTAATTATTTTTTCCCCCCACAAAATTGCATGAACACGTTCATATTTATGAAGAAATTCAATATAAAAATTCAAAATGTAACGATATTTGTTCACTTAAGCAAATAAACCCAAATATAAAATTTATATTTATCAATACTGAGAAAGCCAGAGGCAACAATGCCGAGGAAAAAAACTCGCTGAAACGATACGAGGAGGAAACATATCGAGGCAGAAAGCCACCTGAAGTAGATATAAGATGATTAATATATATATAATGAATAATTTCCATAAAATGAATTTGAAGAAATGCCCAAATTGAGAAAATGAAACTGCTGTATTACTTCAAGAAACAGGAAAGTCTGAGAATGCCACCGGATGAGTGTTATTGTGTCATAAAATATTACAGCCAATCATGTTCCAGGATGCAAATGCAGGTTAAGTCCAAAGGGTTTACTGGGTATAAGGGTTAATTTGCATATTCATTGACTCGGCATTATTTGCTGAGGATAAACATGTAAGTGTTTCTGTTTTTCACTTGTATAGCAATCACATTAAGCAGTCTATTGCTAATGATTAAAAATTGTCTTTCTAGATTAAGAGAGGTGGGTGTGTGATTATTTAGACACAATGGTAGCTTCCCTCACTTGTTTGATATTTTAGACTAGTTTTTATTTCCCTGATCAATTTCATACAAGTACGATTGCAGATTTTTAAAAATTTTTTTGCCTGAAGTGAAACGTCATCCAGATTAACGCAAATCCTCCAGCTTCGGTTCAATTCAGAATTTGAAAATGACTGTAAATGACTGAAAAGCTTCAGTGTAAGGATTTGGAGAAGCAGGCCAAGTCTCCATCCCGTGTCTCCTCCTCCTGGAGCGTCCCCCCTGTGTGTGATCCCCCTGCTCGAGGGGACAAATCTGGAGACTCCCTGCTGTTAAAGCTCGCTAATGCCAGTCCCTGATTCTTCGCCAGATGCTCCTCTCTTGGCACAGGATCTGAGGAAGCGTCTCGGCGCTCGGCCCGCGTGCGGAGAGGAGCTCCTCCGCTCTTCATCCGCCCGTCTCCTGTATGGCCGCTCGTCGTCGTCCTCCTCCTCCTCTCCGTTGTTCTGACCTTTCCCACACCGAGGCCTCCAGCCTGCGCCGCCACTTGGGGATTTTTCACTGCAAAAATAAGACATCTGTTACTGAGGATTAGCCCGTTTTTCTCCGAGCTCGCTTGTGTGTGCTGGGTTCAGGCAGCAGGGCAGCCTTCAGACCGCTCATGCGCGATATTACAGCACTGGCCGTGTGGCTCTCCTCTTTTTTTCTTTTCCATTAGATCTCTCTCTCTCTATCTCTTTCTTTCTCTGAACATTCAGATATTGGCTCATTTTACAAAAATAAATAAATAAAGAATCTGATTTCTATCTATCTATCTATCTATCTATCTATCTATCTATCTATCTATCTATCTATCTATCTATCTATCTATCTATCTATCTATCCATCCATCCATCTATCTATCTGTAATTCTCCCTCTCTGTTTGTCCATCAGTCTCACTTTCTGTCTTTCTCACTGTCCCTCTCTCTGTTGATCTGTCTGTCTATCCGTCTGTCTCTCTGTCAGTTGTCTGTCTGCCTGTTGCTTTTCCTGTCTTTCTGACTTTCTGTCAGTCTGTGGGCTTTCTGAATATCTGTCTTTCAGTCTCTCTTTCCATCAATCCCTATTGGTCTGTCTCTCTGTCTGTATTTCTGTCTATCACTCTGCATGTCCGTCTGTCTTTTGGCTTCTCTTTCTGTCATCATCTTTTGATCTGTCTGAATGTCTGTCTGTTCGTATTTCTTTCAACTTTCTGCTTATCTGTCTGTGTAACTGTTGTCTTTTTGTCTGTCTGTCTGTCTGAGTGTCTACTTGTGTGTGTCTGTCAGCATACAAGTTTATTTCTATTTGACAGTTTATCTATCTGTTCATTTATCTATCATTTGTTTCTCTATCTGGCTCGCTCTGTCTGTCTGTCTGTCTATAACCCTACTTCTCTATCAGCGTGTCAGGAAGTGCAGATAGACATCGCAACACAGTCCTAATGGTCCTCTTCTACCTCCCCTTCCAAATGTGGTGAGGTGAATGGTGTAAGACGTGTGGTGAACATTCCATGAGGTCTGAGGGAATGGATGATGTGGCCACTCAGCAATTCTGAGGCTTAGCCATGGTCTCTCTCTCTCTCTCTCTTTCTGTGTGTGTGTGTGTGTGCACGCTAATGTGCTGATGTCACCCAGCCCTGCCAAGCATCTGTGTGCATCTGTGTGGAGCTTCTCAAGCTCACCCTGTAGACCAAGCGCTCTGCCACCAGGGAGCTTTTCTCCCATAGTCATCAGTAAATTACCTGAACATGGTGTCGGGTTACACTTCGATCTGTGCAGCTAAACAAAGTCCCGCCGCACTGCCTGGAAAACACACACCAGCCAACCTTCTCTCCCTGTGCTAATGAGAGGGAGAGAGAGAGAGAGTACAGTGGGAAACACTGTCTCAGGAGATACAGTGCAGTCAGAGGGGGACATGAAAATAAAAAAACAGACAGACAGACAGGTAAGTAGATAGATAGATAGATAGATAGATAGATAGATAGATAGATAGATAGATAGATAGATAGATAGATAGATAGATAGATAGATAGATAGATAGATAGAGATAAAGGCAGCTAGTCTGGTAGCACACCTGTAAAATTTATTTTATTTTTGTTTATTTCAGATTCAAGGTTTTCCATCTTTAATGAGATATAGCAACCAGCAAAATTCAAATAGAAGCATTTTAGTGGAAGATTTGTAATAACCTGTGTGCAATAGGGCAGGTGACTGTGCTCAGAATTAACCACACATCTCATTCAGAATTGTTCAAAAGTATTTATTCAACATGGAAGAGATTTTGGTTAACCTGAAATAAAGATCACCTGTTACTGTGGGATTTCTTCACCTTTTGTTCATCTTTTGTGGAAAAGGGATAGATCAGGAGAGAGGAACAAAATGAATTTCCAGAAGAAAATTATGAACAAGTGGAGAAAAAGGGTCACCTCTGTGAATTACCAAGTACAGATCATCCCTCAAATATTGACAAGAGGACATGATCACTTATTAGCGACTCTGCCATAAGGAACATGGCAACATTATTGGAGCTGCAGGAATATCTGGATTCCCCTTCATTTTCACTGGCACATTTTTCTAATCTAGACAGAAGAGATTCTGAAAGTCATCTTGTCCTGCAACTCTACCACCGGCCAATTGGATCCCATCCCTTCCACAATGCTCCAGATCTTCTCCACATTCTTCACTATTACCACCAATGGCATCTATACAATCATGTACCAACTGCAATCAAGAGAGCAATAGTTATTCCCATCCTGAAGAAACCCACTCTGTATCCCTCAGACATCAGAAACTGCTGTTTGATATCACTTCTATCTTTTATTTTCTAAAATCCTTGGATGCAGAGTCTAAAATCAACTGTTTCTCTGTTTCTCACTGAACAACCTTCTAGGTCCTAACCAGTCTGGCTTCAAATGGCACATTCCACAGAGACATTTGTTTCTCACAAAGTAGACACTTGCGAGATTCTCTTGTCCATCCTCATGAGTCTTGGAAATGGCCACCACAATGCAATGGTTTGCTTACTAAATTGGAGGTTGGTCATAGTAGGTGAAACGGAAGGGATCCACATCTGCTCCATGTAGACTCTCCACTGGTGTCCCACACGGCTCAATACTTGGTCCTCCATTGTTCTTGCTCTATAGTTGATCTGTTGTTGAAGTTTGGTTTTCATGCCATTTCTGTACAGAGGATATTCATCCTCTGCTTCACTCCATTAGATACTCATGTTTCTGCTCAGATCTCAGCATGCCTTGCAGACATCTCATACTTCATGGCAACTCATCAGCTGAAGCTTAATCCAAGCAAAACTGTACTGCTCTTCATCCCAGATGATTCATCCTCACACCAGGATTGTTGATCAACTTGCTGATCCCCCCTTCAGTAACTGTATGCAACCTGGATGTCACCATGGCCAATCAGATGTCCTTTTCCTCTCAGACTGCTAATCTGACACACTTGTGTCAATTTCTCTTTTACAAAATCAGAAGGATTCGTTCATTTCTATCCACACCGGCCACTCAGGTGCTTGTTGAGTCCCTTGTCATTTCTAATATGTCATATCATGTCTAACAACAGAGTAGAATAGTATTCTTAGCCTGTGACCTGGTGAACCAGTATCAGGATATATTTTTTATATAGACTTCTTTAAGTCGCTCTGAATAAGTGCATCTGCCAAACGCCATGACTGTGAATATGTTGACTTGCTGTAGTCAAGCCAAGTCAAGAAGGTTTTATTGTCATTTTTGACCACATATAGCTGATGCAGTACACAGTGAAGTGAAACAAACGTTCGTCCAGAACCATAGTGCTATATAAAACACAGAAAAAAGTAAGTTAGCCAAGCCACATAGTGTACAGCCTAGTCTAGCAAACAGTGCAAGACCAGACAAAAAATACAATACACTACAGGATGGATCATATCGCCAACCATTTTAAAGTTTATGTGGACCATAGAAGAGAAAGGATGCCTGTTTTTAAACATATGTACACATATAATATCAATGATCAAGGATTAAGGGTGGAAAAGGTCTTTTTTAACATCATGAAGAACCTATAATCTTTATTCTATTCTATTTATCTACAGTGGATAGATTTGTCTACCCACTATAGATGAATAGATAGACAGGTAGACAGGCTTGCTCTGTATACACTGTATATGAGTTTGTAATGTGAAGTATGACGATTAATCATTACACATTAACTTCTTTGGTTCTTCAGCACTACGTGGCAGATCGTGTCTGATAACATCCTTTGAGCGTAGTGTTTGAATGAGTAGCATTTGTGCCTGTAAAAGGTCAGTCTCTGTGTAATTACACATGTGACTGCAAATGACTGTGTGCTGTTAATCGCCGTGGCCTTTGGTGTGGGGAAAACAGTCCGAAACCCGAGTGCAGGTTCATCGCTGGGATCTGATTCCTCAAAGACGTAGAGCAGCGTTTCCACTACCTCAGGATTATGTACCATAGTAACACCAGGCAGGACACGGGGCAGGAATTACAGCCCATCTTCACACACTCCGCTTTGTTACACCCACACATGCATACACAAAACACAGGAGATGATCATAATATCAGGGATGTCTCAAGGAAACCGAACCGTTGGATCAGCCTTTGAAGCACTTAGTTTTGGGGTAAATGTACTAAAGTAAAATAAAATAGTTTGTTGCAGCTGTATGGAATTATTTTCCTATAATGCAATGATAGGACCATTAAAAGAAGAATTAGATTTTTCAATGATCAACTTTTTAATACTCATTTATTATAAAATTAAGATTCACAGATACACTGATCAGGCATAACATTATGACCACCTGCCTAATATTGTGTTGGTCCTTGTTTTTGCTCCTAAAACAGCCCTGACCCATCCTGCACTGTGTATTCTGACACCTTTCTATCAGAACCAGCATTAACTTCTTCAGCAGTTTGAGCAACAGTAGCTCGTCTGTTGGACCGGATCACACGGGTCAGCCTTCACTACCCACGTGCATCAGTGAGCCTTGACCGCCCATGACCCTGTCGCTGGTTCACCACTGTTCCTTCCTTGGACCACTTTTGATAGATACTGACCACTGCAGACCGGGAACACCCCACAAGAGCTGCAGTTTTGGAGATGCTCTGATCCAGTCAGACATCACAATTTGGCCCTTCGTCAAACTCGCTCAAATCCTTACACTTGTCCATTTTTCCTGCTTCTAACATCAACTTTGAGGACAAAATGTTCACTTGCTGCCTAATATATCCCACCCACTAACAGGTGCCATGATGAGGAGATCATCAGTCTTATTCACTTCACCTGTCAGTAGTCATAATGTTATGCCTGATCGGTATATATGTTCTTATATGTTTTTGCTATGATTTATGAATCATAACTAGACATTTAGGATGGAAAC
Source organism: Hemibagrus wyckioides (assembly GCF_019097595.1). Taxonomy (NCBI): domain Eukaryota; kingdom Metazoa; phylum Chordata; class Actinopteri; order Siluriformes; family Bagridae; genus Hemibagrus; species Hemibagrus wyckioides. Next base: position 7,986,616 of record NC_080715.1, on the reverse strand, counting down.
TTGTATACCGATATTAAGAATAAAAGCTTGAAATAATATAGAGTTCACATAATTAACCACAAATGAAGAAAAGTCCTAATCCACTTACCCACTTCGGCTACTACTACTACTAATAATAATAGTAGTGATGATGGTAGTAATAATAATAATAATATAGTCATTTTTTTTTACAGGCAGCTCATGCTTCACTTCACAATATCTGCATAAAAAATCACTTTATTATTAGTTTGTGTTTTCAGCAAGTAAAAAATACACACATAGTTCTCTTAAGAAGAGAGAATAGACATCTTCATATTTACGTCCTCATATTCAGGGAGGCGGGGCCACAACATATAAGGTTCATCAGGAAGTCACACGCATCAGGAAGTCTGTGTGACATCACCGAAGAACTGGCGAAAATTTTGGCCGAGAAAGACTTTCATTACTTACTCCATAAGCCTCAGTAAAAATAGGTCTAAAGCCAACATCAGACACCTTTGCTAATTGATTGTAAATTGAATGTTTGTTTGTTTTTTGCCAGATCCTTCCTTTAGTACTCAATTTGGAACACAGCCCATCACTTTCAGGGCTGTATAAAAGATGCCAAGCCATTAAAAGGTCCTTAAGATCCGATAAAATCAGGTGAAACGATTGTAAATGCTGCACCTCTATTCAGCCAGTGTTTCGAACCGTGACCCTGTGATGTCAGGAGGGTGGATGATAACGAGGGCAGCTTTGAATAGGTTGACGGTGGAAACTTTCGGAGAGGACCAAGCAGGAGCGACTGGGTGGGAGCTTGTGATGCGTGTGTGTGTGTGTGTTTTGAAATTCCATCGATTCCATACACTCCAGGAGGAAAGACCTTCCTGCTCATGATGCAGTAATATACACTCCTCAGAGAGAGAGAGAGAGAGAGAGAGAGAAGATGAGTGATATTTGTCTTGATAAAAAAATGAACAGAAAAACAGTTTTAACAGAGATAACAGAGAGAGCATGTGTATGTGAGCATGCATCGTGTGTGTGTGTGTGTGTACAAGCCCAAAGGGTGTCTTTATTCATGACTTCCCCATGAATCCTGGCAGAGGTTCAAGCGCCGTGAACAACAGCGGCAGTTGTGACCTTTCCACTCCGAGTGGGGTGAACTTGCACCGTGTCTGAGCACAAAAGCTCCATTCAGCAGGAAGGATGATCATTATAGAGCTCTGAGCTCTTACACACACGCACACACACACACACACACACGCACACACACACTGACAGATGTGAGCTCCTCTACACTGGAGAAGCACAGAGCTTTTAAATCAATACCCATGGGGATCACATTTACGCTACCACTCATTCATTCCCTCTTTCTCACCCTCGCTCCGTCTCTCGCTCTCTCTCCTCCTCTCTCACTTGCTCCCTCCGTCTCAGTAGATTTCCATCTCTGAATTCCCACTCGCTGCTGTTTATCAGTAAACAATACACTTACGAAGAACGATGAGATGATGAAGAAGAAGGAGAAGATGAGGAGGACGTACAACGGGGAAGTTTACAGAACGACAAAAATATCAAGGAGCAGAAAGTAAGGATGAAAAGATGAAGATGAAGTTGATGAAGAAGGTGAAGACAAAGTGACAGTTAGATGTCATTTAGTCACATGTTTAGTGCTCACTCGATGTCTCATTTCATGGGTTTCATACAAATTTGGAGCTTCGACTGTGACACATCATCCCTCAAATCTCAGGATATACGTTTTTTATTAATATTATTATTTGTGGGTTGAAATCAGGGTCAACTGAATCAGGTGTCTTCTCTCTGTCTTTCTGTATCTCTCTCCCTGTCACTGCATGTCTCTTTCTTTCTCTTTCTCTGTCTGTCTGTCCCTCTCTGTCTCTTTCGCTCTCTGTTTCTCTATCTGTCCGTGTGCCCCCATCTCTCTCTCTCTCTCTCTCTCTCTCTCTCTCTGTCTCTCTGTTTCTCTCTCTCTCTCTCTGTCACTATGTCTGTCTCTTTTTTTCTCTGTCTGTCTGTCCCTATCTGTGTCTCTCATTCTCTCTCTCTCTCTCTCTCTCTCTCTCTGTTTTTTATTCTATCCACTAGACCTCTCTTTCTCTTTTACACTCCAGCATTATGTATTATATTGAGACTTTTATTACTGTTGTCATACATGGCTGTGTTCAACTGAATGCTGTGTGTTTTCTCTCTCTCTCTCTCTCTCTCTCTCTCTCTCCCATGTCACTGTCTGTCTGTCTCTCTCTTTCTCTGTCTGTCTGACTGCCTGTCTGTATTTCTCTTTCTCTGTCTGTCTGACTGCCTGTCTGTCTGTATTTCTGTCTGTCTGTCTGTCTGTCTGTCTGTCTGTCTGTCTGTCTGTCTGTCCCTCTCTGTCTCTTTCTGTCTCTGTGTCTGTCTGTGCCCTCTCTCTCTCTCTCTCTCTCTCTCTCATCTTGTTACAGGTTTTAAGCATCGTCCCAAGTCTCTGAAGGTCTTTGTGAACCCGATAAGCCATAAGAAAGATGCGTACCAAATCTACAAGGACCGGGTAGCTCCACTGTTTAAGCTCGCCGATGTACAGACTGACGTCACTGGTATGAGACACAAACACACACACACACACACACACTCACACACGTTTTTTTTACCTTCCAAAATGCTTAATTTGTTCCTTACATGAAGCTACACACTCACACACACTTGAAGCCCATCAGTGTCAGTGCATTAGAATGGCAGGTGTTAGGTTGTTTACACCATGGCTATTTATACAGTTTTCCTGCCTCATATCTGAATAATATAAATATAACAAACTTTTCGTATGTTTGCTAACTTTCTAGTCCTCCCCTCTGTTACTATGGTTACATCCCGGGTGCATTCTCTCGCGCTGCTCTTGTCACTTTCAATTAAAACACACAGCTTCCCTACACTCTAGCCTATAAATGATTATATAGCCACATTATTCATTTTTAGCTTGATGTAATGACAAAGCTGATAGTGAAGCGGGTTCAGACTCCTAACCTAAAGCATTATGTCCTATCAGGAACATTTGACTTAAAAAAATACACTTATATCTTGGACCAGCTCTACATTATAATCTAATAACAGCCAAAAAAAATGGTACTTTCCATTGCTGCGACATAAATATAACTGATGATGATGTGTACATGAGCTCAGGACCACTGTATTGTATATTTTGAATGATACACATTATTTATGTTTATTAAGGCGACTGATCATAAAGCAGAACGTTTCGGTCCGGCACATATGGACCTCTGTGTCCTGTGGTTGCAGCATGACATCATGGTGTTTAGGGGATTGTACCCCCCCTTAGGGTATTACTGGTGACTGAGGTACACTAATGTCTGCCCTCAGGCCAATGTTCTACCACATTGTTCACCCTTCAGTGTACACACACACACACACACACACTGTGTCCTGTTCCATTAGCAACATCTCAGGGCAAATCGATATTTTGGGCATAAGAATGCCACGGCTGAATGTTGATTCATAATCTGAGGTTGCACATTAAAAGTAAATAAATAAATCACATCCTTTAAATATGAACCGAAAGATATGTCAGGTAATTTTTACTTTTTTGTTTTTTAAGCATAAATAAAGCACTAGCTGAAAGCAGACACGTTAAGTGTGAATATTAAAACGCTGGGGCAAACAAACTAGAGATATGAGCAATTTAATGTAATAAAGGTATACTTCAGCCAAAAGATGTTTAAAAAATGCTCACCTCTTTAGGGGCAGGGGCCTTTCTGTGTGGAGTTTGCATGTTCTCCCCGTACCTGTGTGGGTTTACTCCGGGTACTCCGGTTTCCTCCCACAGTCTAAAACCATTGATTGGTAATTCTAAATTGCCCATAGGAATGAGTGTGAGTGTGTGTGTGGTTTTCTGTCTATATGTGGCCCTGCATTGGACTGGTGACCTGTCCAGGGTGTACCCCTGCCTTTTGCCCAGTGTGTGCTGGGATCCTGCTCCAGCATATCCCTGTGACCCTAATTAGGATAAAGTGGGTATAGAAGATATCATAGAACATTACTAAAAAGCGTTGGTAAACTCATACCAAAGGTTATGACCCTTTATAAATGACATGGCTTGAATCGATTCTTAAAGACTTGACTGTAAAGTAGTCATCAGGTGTATGTGAGCAATTTACATGTGCAGAGTGAAAATATATCTTTTTGATATAGATGAACAACCAAGGTTAACAGAAATGAATCTGAAGCTAAGCTAATCTAACACTTGACTACTCAGCCAAACCAAATCTTACCTTACTAAACTAATCCTGACCAATGTAGTCAAGTGCACCAAATCTAACCTGAACCCAGACTTGTTCAACCAAACCTACCCTGGTCTAACCGAACAGAACTAAACAAACCTAATCTAGGCCAAGTCAACTCCACCTTATCCAAACCAATGCAATCTGATCTAAGCCAAATCAGCTCTGTCAAATCTAACCCAAGCTAAACCTAACCTGGTGAAACTGAACAAACCTAATCTATGCCAAGTCAACTCCACCTTATCCAAACCAATGCAATCTGATCTAAGCCAAATCAGCTCTGTCAAATCTAACCTAACC